>NC_028456.1:27212818-27301782 GCF_000263155.2 Setaria italica | reverse complement strand
TATCCCAGATCCCAGCGAAACCTATTGTAGTCGTCGTCAGATAGCAATCGATGATCTCTTTTAGTTGTGCACACAATATGATCGTCCGTATCGTCGGGCGTGCAAATTGCCACCAACCCTTGTTCACAAGGCATTCGATCGAGCGACTAATCACGATACCCGCTCTCGTGTTCGGCCTATTTTCGCCTTGAGATATAGGTACCCCTCCTGGAATTTCCCGCAATTTGTTCTTGCTCCCCCCCCCCCCCCCCCCCCCCCCACACACACACACACAAAAAAAAAAACACACACACACAAATAAGGCATGCCAAACCTTTTGTTAATCCTTAAGTAATATAATAGGACTTACGAGTTTATAACCAAAATAATTAAGTTGTTAGATGACAATTTGATTTAATAGGAAAGATGGAAAGAACACTCGAGTAGCAGCAAGACAGATTAACAAGACAAGTGTGAAAGTTGTGCAGAAGCGGGCAGGCTAGGCGTAGGCGTAGGCTTAGCTCAGGGTCAATTAACGGGGGCAAGGACGATGCTATACGAATGTGAGGAATAAAAAGTGACGCGAAACGTTGACCTACCATCGAATGGCTTTCATTAGTTGACGGCTATAAACATGATTTCAAGCCAATAATCATTAGTATATATCTGCCATTTTTCGTTGTGTTCTCTACGTTCTAAAGGTGGTCTACATGCATTTAGAGATGTTGTCTAAAACACAACAAAAATCATGTTAGCGTGAGGCAGAAGGCATAAAACGTAATTTTGCATAGATATTGGAGGAATGAAACCATAGTGTATGGAAAAAGAGTAGCATATATAAAGAATCGACACTGAAACCCACATGATCGCGTGAGCCGTATCTGTACAGCGAGGAGACCGGTGGGCGTGGGGCGATATGGACAGGACAGGTCCATGACATGCAAATATATGATATCTTCCACCAAGGCCTTCACACCACGTATAATGTCGCCCTACGCGCCGCGGTGCGCGAGTTAAAATAGGAGACGTAGAATAGAAGAGGGTTCACGGGCTCTTCCAAGCTTATAGCCACGCACCCGGCACCCTGCCCTCGACCCCACCCCACACGCACCACCGTGCGTACCAACAAGGGTAGGCTGCGCGCCCAATTGCCCATGGCAAAGAGCACTAGCCGGCTGGTGGGTCGACGACGGTGGGACTCGAACACTCGTGGGACTACTGGAAGGAGATGGTCGCATGCTTGCGAGTTGCGAGTTATTGGCAAGCTTGCACGCGTTACACCCTCGTACGTGCGTGTTGGGGATTAGCGCGAGATGGTCCTCCAGGAAGAGTCATGCGGTGCACGGTGTGCGTCGCTTACACGGACGTACCGCGACACGTCCACGTGACGCGTACGTTTCATCCTCTTCTCGTCCAGCAGGCCCACGCAGGTGAAACATATACGTTCTGTACGTATACGATTTGCTTTAAAAAGGACGTATAGAATTCCTCCTCGCGTAATGAATAGGGCCCGACAGTATAATTGGCCTCGTCACGTGCACGATCAAAGCAATTCGAGGCGTAGGCGAGGCGACAAACGACGTGATGTTCGCGGGGAGAGATGCGTTAGTAACACGCCACTGACCCACTGTAATGCAAGTTGGGGAAATGTTTTGAGCATTTCGCGAAAGTGAATGTACGAAGCTAGCAGTTTCAGGCAAACAGCAGCAGAAACACACTGGATCGGACAAGGATGTCCTGCGAGGTCATCGCATCGTTACTACAATAGGACGATTACGTCCTCCCTATTCTGAAAAGGAGTCATCTGTTGACTTGTTTCAACGCGACCGCCTCATTTCGACCCCAATGATTCTGACTGCGCCCGTATACCACTAGCGAGAACGTCACACCAGTACACAAGCGCCATGGCCGTTTCCCCATGTCGCTTGTGCACGACTCTGCTGAAGAAGTACCAACAGAGAGAAGCCGGGACAATTCCAAGACATCCGGACGAGAAACAAAATGGCCCAGCCCATGAACCTAACTTAACCCACCAGCGATTGACAACCAAACCACGTCGCTCCAAGAGGACAATTCCGCAGTCCAGAGAGACAATGCTCATTCCATTAATGATGCAAGCGAACAGCAACTTACACAGGCCTTCTTAATTCATGGCAGGGACACTCAGAACAGGACTCCGTGCCTCAGGCTCCAGGTACCAATGTTTGGGGATCAGGAGCAGTACTTGTCATTTGGCCAGAATGGCTTCACTGAATAGAACCGTGCTTGGAGTTATGCTACGAACCAATCATGCGCATGTCAATGGTGCAACATTTCAACAGTGGAATTCATCAGATTCTAGTGTGCGTACATAACAATCATCATACAAGAATGCAACTGACCTGTCCACGTAATTTCACCAGTGTCCTATACTACTCCCTCTATCCCAAATTGTAGGTTGTTTTGGCATTTATTAGTTCATAGATCTTGCTATGCACCTATAGCAACTAGATGTATATAATGTCTAGATACATAATAACATATCTGAATCTGAAATGCTAAAATGACGTACGATTTGGAACAGAGGGAGTACAATACAAGGACAATCAGCTCACATGAATGCATTCCCATTTTCTCCCACTGACAGACGCACTCAAACACGATACAAAGACCAACAAAGCATACCTCCAGTCAAGCAATCATATTCCAAAGGGTAAGCAAGGCCCTATTTGTTTGTTTAAGGTCAACGAAAAAAAGCCAGAAGCCCAAAAAAAAAAGCGAACTTCACAAATAGCAAATTTCTTGTGCAGCTTCCGAAAAGCTAGAAGCCCAAAAAAACTGAGTTTGTATGGAAAGCTAGAAAGCTCAATTTTATGAGCTTTTCGTAGCTTTTTGAGCTCAGAAAGCTAAACACATCCTCTAAAAGCTAGTATTGCCTTTTCAGAACAAAAAACAAGCATCAGCTTTTCAGAAAAGCTCAAAAGCTGCAGCTCAAACAAAGAGGCCCTAAGGAAGCAGCAGCGCATCAGAGCGGCATTCAACAAATGCCCCACTGCTGCAAAAACATATTCTTGGCCCTTACAAAAACTTAGGTTTAACATATATGCAGATAGCCCTGGAATACCGGGCTCCCAGCCAAATCAAGGCATGTCGATACAATAAATTTGACAAACTCTCAAATCCTTCACCAGCATAAAATTCATTTCTTGCATTCGACGTATGGTCATGTGCTCAGGCTTAAAAGGATTGATGAAAGCACAACGAAACAATCCTTTTTTCCCCCAAAGAAAAATGAAAAAAAGGCATTAGTCAACAATAAAAAATAGAACTGGAGAGAATTGTCAGGATCAGGGTATCGCAAGAACAAATTATCTTGATGGAAGAACGAAAGCATTCAAGCATGAGTATTGGAAGTCAGGAAAATGGCACTGTAAAATAGGTCAATAGCAGTCTGAAAGTAGTCAAGCATACAGCAAGCATCATACTCCCTCTATTATAACTGATACCATCACAGTGGGCCAGGTTATTTCTTTAAACACATTCATTAAATCACTAATCCATGAATTGCAAGTAGGGGTGCAAGTGGGTACTTGATGGGTAGCTCTGGGTCACACCCCTAGGCCCAAGATCCTTTTTTCCCCACTTTTTCTTGTACGAAACCCGGATTAGTTCATTTGAAAGAGGTTTGGTCAACCAAATGACCCAAAGAAACAAAAACTTGAATCCCTAATTATAAGTGTTAACAGAGGTAAAAAAAAGTAAGGCAAGATATAACAAGCAGTGCACCCTTTAGCAGTATGCCGATATGACATCAAAGTTGAAGTGCTCTGATCTCAGTAGGCAGGCGATGTCCTTAAACAATATAAATGCATGCCACCCTTAAAAAAAGTAATATAACCGCATACTTCAAATGCTCTAAAATGCTTCACTTGTTATCACTGCCTCAGCAAGAAAGATGAACTCTAATAGAACTTCACAAGCAGATTATCCTAGCACAAAGGATAAAAAAAACAGCACATATGAAAATATGGGACTTGCAAGTTTGATTAAAATCAACCAACTGCAAACAAAAAGACACATATCTGTATTACTTGAAATTCATCAGGGCACCACAGTATCTTGTCAGATACAGTTCATGATGACCAAAGAAGCTGAAATCTCAAAATATTTGAACAGCTCCAGCTGAGGTGCTACAAGCTGTGGATTCTTACACATTAAAGAGAAAAGGAATCCACAAACACAAGCATACAATTGTATTTATTTGAATTTATTGTGCTAGCGAAAAAAATTAATTAATGGTGCTTCCCTTATGATTATCTCATAAAGGGGCACCAAGCTCAAAAGAAAACTGACGGTTAGAGCTGTGTGTGAGGATATATATGTGGTATAACTGCACTCTAAAGAAAAGAAGACAACCTATACTGACAATGTAAGTGCAGGTACTCGCACAGATAATAGAAAAAAAAAATGGTACAGACTGAAGCGATGCTTCCTATGTAGTAGTTGCAACTTGCAACTATTCTTCATTTCATTTAGAACATGTTGAAACTTTGGTACAGATATACTACTTTCTCAGATTCCAGTCCTTGCTATGTAGGAGAAACTAAATCAGACTAAATTGCAACCTAGAGTAAGCTTAAATACTATGTCACTGCAGAACCAGAACCACGCTGGCAATCCAGCAGTTTGCAAAGGCATCATGAATGCACATCTTAGGACCTCAAGAAATTAACCAGGGTGGCTGACATGCTTAAATGAAGGCCATAAACCCATTGATAAGGATAGGATCAAATACCTCCAAGACACTCCATGATTAGTACTTCAGGCCAGGAGAAGAGATGCCAAAATCTCTCCCATTGTCTGCTCTGGAACATCAGTGCTATTGTCTAACTCTGCTCCAGGTTGAAGAATTGCGGCATCTAGTATTAACTTCCGCCTTGCAATCTCATAGATGTTTTCATCAACCGAACCCTTTGTTACTAGCCTGAATGGACAAATAACACACTCATTATCATTCCATAACAATTTACTGGGAGCTTGATATGCAACCAAACTATGTTTACTGTAGCCTTCCATAATAGTGAATATCTGTGTCACTTTGATTTTTTTTTGTTAGACATTATGATCATGTTGGATTATAAGGGCCATTCCTATTTCAAAAACCCAATGAAATTAAATGGCACAAAATAAAAATGATAGAGTAAACTCAACCACAAATTTCAAAAAATCGCCTGGTAAAAAAGGATGTGCTCTGTTTGCAAGAGTAGCAAATAGCTCACCAGATGTAGCAAACCCAAGAAAATTCTTCACTTATCTTTCAATACATGCATATATATGTGAAGTGTAGCACAGGTACACACCAAAAAATAAAGAAAAGGGGAAAGCATAAAGGCTTTTTATAATAATACTAGATTTCATTGTCTCTCCAGAACAGTTTTTATAAAGGTATAATGTATTGTAAGGAAAATTCTCAATTTTATGAAGGTATATAATAATAAAACAAAGGAAGCACTTTTCATCATCTTTAGCTACTATTTAAAAAATAAAAAACATCTTTTGGGTAGAAAGATCAATATGGATATGTCCATGATATTGATGAATAAAAACAGAAGAATCAGAGAAGTCCATCATTGAGGTGGTAAGCGGGTGTACTGTCTATGTTGTTCCTATCCGTTTTCTTGCTTGATTTTTAGTTCCTAATCTTTCTCCTAAACCCCTGTAGTAATCATCACAAGTCCCTCGATTATAGATCAAAACAGATATTGAATCTAAATCAACTAGACTAGCACCTGTAGACAGTGACAGGTTTCTGCTGTCCGATGCGATGGCAGCGGTCCTCAGCTTGCCGATCCATCTGGGGGTTAAAATCCATGTCATGTATAATGACTGTGTCAGCTCCTATAAGGTTCAGCCCCTGACCTCCAGCTCTTGTAGAAAGTAAACATGCAAATATAGAACGATCATTGTTGAAAGTGTCCACTATAGTCTGCCTTTCTGTTACCGGTGTCCTGGGGGAAAAGACACGAAATAGTTAATAAACAAACTAAAATTCAATTAAAAATCTCTAAGGAAAGAACTTACCCCCCATCAAGACGTCTATATGTAACTCCTATTATTTCCAGTGCCCATTCAAGGATATCAAGCATTGTGGTCCACTGACTAAATATGAGTACTCTGTGACCATCATTTGCTAGAGAAGGTAAAAGCTCTGCTAAGGCCTGAACAGAGAGTAGATATTAAAGTAAAAAAGCTTTACTAGTTTAAAAAATAGCTGCAAGTAAATGGATGGCTTCGTTGAGAATTTGTTGCAAAAACCTCTATCAATATTTCCACCCTTTTTTAAAAAAAATAAAACAGCAACCACATAACAAAACAGGTGTTGGACAAAGAAATATACCTGACATTTTGCTGATGCAAAAACATGCTCATCTGTTAGAGCCCCCTTTGTACCCGCATCACCATATGATATTAATAGCTGCAAGTGAAAAAATAAATAAATACACCATCAATAGAGAAAAGGAAACAAGACTAACTTGCAGGGAATGGTGTGTTTCTCAAAATCAAAACCGCTAAATGCAGCCATTAAAACAACATATGAATAATAATTTGTCCATAATAATCAGTCCTACATTGAACTATTTGGCACATAGAAATAAATTAAAACAAATCAGGGAAATGGTTCTGACCAGACAATGCAAAGAGCAAGACCTAGTATATTTAGTGCGGTCAGCAAAGCCAATAGATGATGGAGCAGCTTATAAAGTAGAAGTCAAGAAAGGACAATACTTGGTGGATATTAAAATCATTGTAGTTCTTTAGCTCTTGAATTGCTCTCTCCAAGGAACATTCAAAGCCAAATGCACCTTTAGGATAGAGCAACCTTGCAATTCGATCAACGTCTTTGTCACTATAAACACGCCTTATAAGCAAAGGATGATTCGCAATCTGTCGAGCAATGAAAGAACATTTGAAACAGCCATAAACATATTTCCAAAATTTTGCATCATAAGATGTGCTCACCTTGCGAAATTGTGTAAAATAATTTGATATTTGACGCTTTGGAATCAATCCAACAACATTATTGGTCATGTCAACTGAAGACTTGGCACTACGAGCCTGACAAGCAGAACGGTATTCATCTATGGCATTTATGTAAGTTTTAGACTGCTCTGTGTCCATGGTGACAAACTTAACCTGCACACAAAATGAATTTAGGTTGAAACATCAAGTAGCATAACTGACTGCAGATGTTTAAGAAGAGACTGACGCACATGTTGTATTTTAGGAACAAGCTGCTGCATTACATCTGACTTCAAACGTCTAAGAATAAAAGGCCCTAAAATGGACTTTATGCGTGAAATTAGTTCATGGTCTTCTGCATTCAGCAGCTTCTTCAGATCAATATCTCCAGTGGCAAATATATCAGGCATCATGAATTCCAACAATGACCATAGCTCCTGCAGACCATATTACCATACAAAGAAGTTTTAGATGCATGGCAATTTAAGATGAAATAGAATTTTAACCATTAATATTGCCTTTTAAAAACAGTGATGGTTGAAAGCTTCAGGTAATAGAAAAACTGGTATCACTCATGTCATGTCAATAAGCAACAACTGTTGATGTTTTAAAAAATGAAACGCGGCTGTCTAGATACAAATAAGCACTCCGTATGCTATCTACAACACCAAACATACGGAGAGACAGAGAGTCCCCTCCCATAGTTGCCAATTCCCTTGCTGATCAGCAAGTATGCCATTATAGCTTTGAGCACACAGATTAAGGAGTAAAAGAAAATTGTCATGATTCCCTTCGTTTACTAGTGGTTCTTCTCATAATATTTTCAGGAAGTAGAGGGGTTGAGACATAAACTCATGTATTGAAACTATGAGCTGATTCATAAATATGGTAGAAAGAAATGGCAGAATTGTACCTTGATATGTAGAATGCCTTGTATTCATATAAAGTCCACAAGACCAAAACTGTACAATTGGTCCCGGAAAAGTTCACTTTCAAGCACTATTTTGTTTAATATATGAAGCTTAAAAGGTTCTGCTACACTCCAAGAAAATAGTGCTAGTTAAAAGTCTATGGTTGAATCGTTGGTGGTGTGCACTTTATGACTTTGTTAAGTTTAAATGTGGAGGTTATTTTGAATTTTACCTAGTCAGTATACTCTATATTTTTTTTCAGAAAGTTCCGTGCATCAATTTCATCACATAGGTGGCTGTTTTCCTACTCAAGCGTTTGCTACAAAAAACAACATCATGTATGTTGAAGGACTACCATAAAGCGAACCCTTGTCAAAAACACTTACATGCAAATCATTTTGAAGCGGGGTTCCTGTCAGCATCAGCCTTTGACGAGCATGTTGCGCAACAGCCATCAGGTTTCTCCATCGGAAGCTGCCCTTATCTTTCAGAACATGTGCTTCATCCATCAAAACACAACTCCATTGCCATCTTTTGAGAGCCTTACGATCATCCTTTTGTTGAGCACTACATTAAATGTTTCAAGAGATAAACATAATTTCCAATGTTGTGAATATGACATTCTGCAACGCCACGCAAAAGAAGTCACTGCAAACCTTCTTCTTTCAAAAAGAGTGTAGCCAACAAGAAGCACGTTAAATGGGGCTGGACAGCCAGCCTTGCCTAAGGAGCTTAATTCCTTTGAATAGGCAGTCCTTCCAGCTCCATGAAACATTATGATTGAAAACGAAGGGCACCACTTCCTGAGTTCTCTTTCCCAATTTTCCAACACAGAAGCTGGGCAAACTATCAGATGTGGACCTGGGTCGTTATATAGATGCCGCAACAGAGTAAGATAAGTGACAGCCTGTAAGAACAAAAGAAAAAAAATTCAAACACTAAGAAAAATGAATTAGCACTCCATTACGCAGAATCCTACAAGTGATGTATTCTAGCATTCTAGAAGACCACATTAATCAGTATGTTTTACTGTAACTGTGTGCAGTGATCAAATGTTTAGACAAATAAATCATCCAATGTTATATTTTATTATTTCAACACAGTACAGTTGCTAATACATATTATATTGTAGGATGCAGTTGACATAATACAACAATCATGTCACCTTATGACAAATCATTTGGGATTCACAAAATTTAGGAAATCATGTTAGGTTACTACAATGGTCACTTACCTGCACTGTCTTCCCAAGACCCATTTCATCAGCCAGAATTGCTGTAAAGAAAAAGAGGAGAGACATATTAACGCTAATAATCTAGTTTTTTTTTTGGCATGGCGCAACCGATAAAACATAGCAAAGTATGCGGTACTCCCATATGCAGCACATAATAATAGTTGGCATATCGCTGTCCTTAAAATGAATACATAATACAAACAAATTATTGCACAAAACAAATTCTAAAGTTAACAGTAATATGTTAGTAACTGACAGATACTGCCTCCGTCCCGCAAAGAGTGTCCCTTTAGTTCTGTCCTAAGTCAAACTGTTTTAAGTTTGACCAAGTTTATAAAGAAGAATATCAATATTTATAACACTAAATAGGTATGCTATGAAAATATATTTCATAACGAATCTAATGAAACTTGCTAGACATCAAAAGCATTGATATATTTTTATATAAACTTGGCCAAACATAGGATGGTTTGACTTAGGACAGAACTAAAGGGATACTCTTTGCGGGACGGAGGGAGTAGTATTCAAGCTAGTCACCAGTTGAACATCTACATATGCAGTGATGCGCCCTAGTATTGATTTGGCATACCTACATCATACCACTGTAGGGGTTTTCCCCCCAAGAAAAACATGTTAAAAGAACCAAAAGACACAATTAAAGTGTTTTCAATCAAAATTATTTTCATGATTTCATCAATGTGATTGCTACTCACATAACTTACATCTTTGTAGAAAAAGAACTAGCAAATGCAGGACTGTTTATTGCAGAAGGCAATGGCTGCAGAAAAAACAGTATGCTCTCTGACAGTAATCATAGGCTACTCCACTGGCGAATAATGTTATGAGCAATTAGGAGCGCTAAGTTCAGCAGCTCAATGCATAAAAACTTTACCTCCGCCAATGCTTTTCCGATGCAATAGGAGAAGGAAATTAACTCCCACGAGCTGATACGGCTTCAACACAGGGTCAAACCCTGAATTCTCACTTGTGCATGCAGCATCCACGTCTTCCTGTTCCATTGTTCACAAATCTCATTTGATCAAAACATTGGTTATCCAAAACCACTAAATTGCCATCTCAAAAGAAAACCCTTAAATTATTTACCTGAGTAACAATCCGGCAAGTGGAAGCATCTATCTCGGCATAGCTTTCAACATTTCGTGCTGATGAGCCAAAAAGCTCCTGGCGCAGATCCGCGGAGATGCGTGAGCACTTGCGCAGCGCCATTCCCACCACATCCCCCTCGCGCTCCTCCACATCCACACTTCTCCCGCCATTGTAGTCCCCATCTTCGTCATCATTCTCCAGCTCCGACCAGTTCACCCCGTCATCCTCCTCCACATCCATCGCTCCATCAGCTACAGGCACGTCACTGTCGTCATCATCCCCAATCACAAAGCGGCGACCAGAGGTGCGTTGCTGGGGAGGCCTCGGGGCCTGGTAGTCGACATCATCATCAGCAAGGTCTAAGTCTTCGTCTTCCTCGGAGATGTCAATGGCAGCAGTTACCAACCGGCGACCAGCAGTGCGGCGAGGGCGTGATGTCCTGGGAGGGGAAGCTGGAAGGTCCGAGTCATGGTCTGTGAGGTCGAAGTCATCATCATCACTGTCAGATAGCCCCGTGGTGGCAGCGGTCTTTGAGGGTTTGGGATTGTGGCGGAACGAGCCAGTTGATGGAGGAGCCCGCGATTGGGGCCGGTGCTGCGGACCCTTCAGGACGCGTTGGGTCTTCCCTTTGCGGCGCAGGCGTGACGTCCTCGACGGCGAGGCAGGAAGGCCGAAGTCATCGTCGTTGAGGTCGAAGTAGTCGTCCTCGCTGTCAGAGATCCCCAAGGCAGCGGCGGCCTTGGAGGGTTCAGGATTGTGGCCGAATGAGCCAGTCGACGGAGGAGCCCGCGAAGGGGGGCCGTGATGCGGGCGCTTGAGGCCGCGTTGGCTCTTCGCGGCGCGCGACCGCCCGTCCGCATCTAGGTCGAAGTCGTCGTCGTCGGAGAGGACGACGGTTGCGGTGCTGGTGCCGGCGGCGGAGGAAGCCTTGCGGTCGTAGCGGAATGAATCGATCGGCGGCGGAGGCTTCGAGGTCGGCTGACTGGCGCGCTTGAAGACGCGCGAGGACTTGAAACTGTGGTGCGACCACTCCTCGTCGGAGATCTCCTCGAAGGCTCGCGGCATCGGAGCGAGACGGCGACCGCAGCCCGCTGCTACACCTGCGGGCTGCGGCTGGGGTCTAGAGGGGTTTTTCGGGGCGGCGGGAAAAGGCCGGTGGAGGCGGGAGGCGGGAGGCGGGAAGCGGGAGGCGAGGGGGCGGCGGCGGCGGTGGTGGAGAGGGAGCACGAAAGAATTGGGGAGGGAATTTTGGCGGCCTGAGAAGTGGCAGAACTGAGCGGCGCTGAAGCCGAATAGGCCGCCAATTGCTTTTCTGGAAAAGGGGCGCACCGTAATTTCCACTTTTGAGGGCAGTTTCCAAATTTTTGGGAAGTTTTTGAATCATTTTGAATTAGAGAATTTCATGTGGAGCATCCCTGTCGGTCGGTGCGTTTGGGTTGAGTGTGTGCCCTGTCTAGTTGACGTGCTGGGTCGGGAGGGATGATTCTGATTCTGAACTTGTGATCTCAGGCTTACTTACGTTAGAGCAAGTTTCACTCTTCTATGGCATGGGCACTCGACTCGATCACACATACGAGCAATCATGTCAGTGGTGTGCTAAATTCTGTTTCTAATAACGAGTAAAACTATTATAGCTATTAGGTCATCCCAACCTGGTGACTAGATGGTTTCTATGGTATTAAATAACATGCCATGTAAGCAAAAGGATGATATGAAAGAAAAATTAAAGATGAGAAAGAAGGAAATCAGATCTCATGCAAGAAACTAGCTCTACGCGAGAACAAGAAAGAAGAAGGGATTGGAAGAGAAGGAGAGGACCTGTTCGCTTCAGCTTCTAAGCCGGCTGAAAAGCTGAAACGGCTGATTTGTTGTGAGAGGAAAACACTGTTTGGTGGCTGATAAGCCGGCTGAATAAGCTGAAGCGAACAAACCCAGAGAGAAAAGAGGTGATTGGAGAAAAAAAATATTTTGAAAAAACCATGCATTGGAGATATAGTTTCTATGCCTTGTGTATCCATGACATGGCAAGTATGGAAACTACATGCTGATGTTTGGGTTGGGATTGACCTCAAATCTATACACTCACACCAAGATTCTCGTATTACCTCTTTAAACGCATATACACATGCACTTACTCCTATGTACGTCTAGCCACATGCAAGTCGTGATATCTAGTTATGCGTGCATAAGAGCATATATGTTGAAAGTAAAATCCTAGACCTTTCATTATTGTGAGTTGAAAAGTTGTTTAATTCCCACTTCCTAACCTATCTACTTTGTCCGTTTATCCCCGAATAAAATTTTAGCTCACATTACTCCCCTGAACTATTTTATTTGGTCCAATCTACCCTATAATTAGATTTCTCTTTTGTGTTTCTTCGTGTATGAGTTGAATTTTGAGTTCAAATTTTGTGAGTAGATACAAACATGATGCCTTATGTTAAAAAAATGATACTAAGAATTTTTCATGATTATTTTATAGGTTAGAAATATTTAATACAAAATTGAGCTTAGATATACAAAATTGTATGAAAAGTAATCATGAAAAATTTATCATATATTTTTCTAACGTGGAGCATTATCTTATAAGTCAACTGACAAAATCTAAAATTAAAAACTCAATTTGCACACGAAGATAAGAAAGAGAAATCTAATTAGGGGATAGATTGGACCAAATAAAATAGTTTTGGGGAGCAAAGTAAGCCTAAATTTTTCTTAGAGGGTTAAGTGGACAAAGTAAATAGGCGAGGAGAGTAAAATAGACTTTTTCCATCTTTTTATAAGTACGAACCTCTTGAAATAGATGAGGGTTGAATCCAAAATATAAGACACGGTTTATCTTGTCTTTGAGTTCGGACTTTAACTTTCTAATTTCTCTTATAGCATATCACTAAAGCAATAAAAGTTTGATCATTAGGAAGTATTTATAAATACAAATCCTAACTCCCAAATAAACACTGTTGTGGCACAACATTTCATTATTATGTTGACTATTGATCAAAGATTACAAAGTTTGAATTATGAAATACGTGCACATCTTAGATCTTTTATACGAGAGAATATAGTGGAGATTTCAGACATGATGTATCATTGAAAAAAGATTTTTACCCTTTTTTATACACATGATGCTTATAAAGGTGAATACGATGCTTGAGTCTGTACGAGTATTTAAGTTGTGCTAACAAGACAATCGAGCCTATTTAAAACGATTTGCATTGGAGGGGTATTTTTTTATATTGTGCATATGAGGAACTAATCACCCTAACACTTGGGATGGATTTTGCATCCCTTCTACATTCACCTCCACCCCTTGACTTCAGCAACTCCTTGACTCCCAACCTGCTGCGCCCACGGTGCAACCACCCCGCCAATATCGTGGTTGTCCGATATACCGCCATTTCTCATCGCTCCACCCACAATTTGCCAATGCTCCTCGTCTTTGTCACATGCACCATGCCATCCAATTGTTGTCTTCTAATATATCCTCACTCCATAATACAATATCTCCTGCCCCTAATTTGCCTCACCACCTCAGGCTTCAGTCACCACCCAATCCGTCGTCTTGCCGGAGCTCCCTAGCGAGCTCATCGGCATCAGCCCACCACACTAACAAGGCCGTGTATTGCTTGAAACTCGCTATGATCTATACGTATTCATCCATCCAAAAAAATTATTTATTCTGGACTTCAAAACTTGTAAAAAAAAGATCTTACGTGTTTGGTACGAAGTCATTTTTACCTGTTTGGTATGTGGATGTGCATACACTAGTCAATTAGTGTCAAATATGGTTAATAAATGGAGTCATAATATATCCTAGAATTTAGGATTGAGGAATAATATGTTTATCTTACGCCTGATGTTGAGGTAACATTATCTTTTTAAACACTAGTAAGAGCAACTCCAAGAGTATCCTAAAAAATTCTTCCCAAAAATTATGTATTGGGGATTCTCCCAAAAAAAATTTCCCCCAAAAACATATTAGTCCACAGCAGATCGCTAATAAATAGCCCCCAATATTTCAAACACAGGCCACGTCATCATATTGGGCCCATCGGAAAGGACGCGCGGGAATCAGGATTGGGGGAGGAACGCCAACGCTAAAATATACGCGGTGGCAGGATGTTTTTTAGCGTCGCTAAAAAATTAGGGAAGGTTTAGGTGAATTGTTGGAGTTCATTTTTTCTCTCTTTTTCCTAAAAAAGGTATTGGGGTAAGATCGAGTTGCTCTAACACTTTTATTTTTAGGAAGAAATCCGTTTTCCGCCATCCAACTATCACCTGATTTGGTTTTGACCATCAAATCGCAAAATCAGAAATCTTTGACCTTCCAACTATTAAAAACCATTCATATTTGGCCATCGAGCTATTTTAGCGGGCGGTTTTGCTGATGTGGCTGACACATAGCATTGGGTCCACTTGTCAGCATTATCTTCTTCCCATTCATCCCCTTATCTCTCTTCCCTCTCCTCTTCCCCTCTGTCGGCGTCTCTCCCTCTCCTCCCTCTACTGTACCTTCCCTCCCATCCCCTCTCCCGCAACCCGCGCCCGGCCAAGGGTGCGCGTGCCTGGGCGGGGTGCAGCGTGGCTTGCGGCAGTGCAGGCGCGTGGGGCCTCGAGGTGCAAGCCGTCGGAGCAGCACGGTGGCATGGCGCTGGGCAATGGCGAGGAGCCGCTTGAGCCCGGCCACCCTGCTCCCGCTCCCCTCCACCGACCTTGTCCCCAACCTCACCCTCCGCAGCCTCATCGCGACGTGCGGGTGGAGCTCCAGGTGGCGGCGGCTTGGGCGGATAGGGATATGTCGATTCCTGGCCGGTTGTTGGCCGGCGCTCGACACAGGTAGGTTAGGGTGGAACCGGTGGACAAGCTTCGGGGACGGGCGATTTGGAAATGATGGAGGGGCTGCGACGAGTTTGGCCGGCGCACGAGCTCGGAGCGGCAGCGGCAATGACGGGTGGCAAACTCGCGATTCCCGGCGGCAGGGCTGCTGGCCCTTGGCTTGAAGTGGTCGAGGAGCAAGCTTGGGAGGTGGAGGAGGTTCCGGCTGAGTTGAGCCTAGAAAAAGGAGGAGATGGCGGTGGATTTGAGTGGCAGACGTGAAGGCGCTTCGGGTCCTTGAGTCCGTGATGGGCTACGCTGAGGGCCGCACCGTGCTGTGCGAGGGCGTGAACGAGGCCGTCCCGGTGGCGGTAGGGAAGATGATGAATGCCAGGCGCGACGGTGGCCGTGGCTGCACAGCTCACGGGCGGGCGCTCTAGCGGTGGCGGCGGCCAGGAGAGAGGAGAGAGCAGGAAGGAAGGGAGAAAGAGGAAAAAAAATTGACATGTGGGATCCACTGCCATGTGTCAGTCACGTCAGCAAAACCACCATCAAAACCACCAAATAGCAAAATTCCACCATCAAAACCACCAAATAGCAAAATTAAACGGTTTTGACAGTGAATGGTCAAATATTTCTATTTTGGTGTTCAATGGTCGAAATTGTCGGCTAGGTATTCCTGGGTCCACCAGAAGACTTGTACGAACCTACTCAGGGGAACGTACCCGAAACCAACTTGGACATGAAAACTACTCTACAGGGCACGTAGGCTTCGTGAACCCACCAAAGACTAGTCGGGTTAAAAGGAAACTACTCTACCGAGTTAGAGTAGGACTCTATAACGTACTCGACTAGGACTCATACGCAATCCGCCCTGTAACCCTGCTCCCCCAACTATATAAGGGCAAGCAGGGACCCCGTCCAGACAACGAACAACAGAGAACAAGATCAATACAACTAACACACATGACGTAGGGTATTACGCGATCTAGCGGCCCGAACCTGTCTAAATCGCGTTCCTCGTGTCACCATCGACTACTTAATTCTCGACGACACCCACCACACAAAAGATCACCTAGGGTACTTCCTAGGTGGGTTGCCAGTCTAAAACACCGACAGAAACCGAAACTACTAAATAGCGAAATTAAATGGTTTTTGATGAATGATTAAATATTTCTGTTTTTGATGTTCAATGGTCGAAACCAAACCCTTGTTGGATGTTATTTTATCTTAACTTAAGGGTATGTTTGGGAGCACTCCACTCCAAGAAAAATTGCTCCACTCCATCAACTCTAAAAGTTTCGCAGCCAAACACGTCTAGCTCCAGCAACTCCGGCTCCAGGAAAAATGTGGAGTAGGAGGTAGATCCACGTTTTTTTGAGTACCTTAAGAGATGTTCCAAAAACCACCTTTTCAGACCTCCTCGTGGAGTTGGTGGGTATTTACCCACCATTGCCACTGGTTACACTAAGACACCGTTTCATTTCTATTTTTTCCTCGCTCCCGCCTCCCATGTGGCATGGCCGCGTCGCCACACCGCCCTACCCCCTGTGGGGCTGCGTCGCTTGGAGCTTCGGTTCCCCAGCCGCCGCCATGACCGCTCGACGCTCCGGTTCCCCAGCCGTCGTTGGCCGCCCGGAGCTCGGGCTCTCTTGCGCCGCTGCGGCCGCCCGGACCTCGGGTTATCCCGTGCGGCCACGGCCGCCCGGAGCTCCAGCTCTCCCCAACTGCCGTCGCGACTGCTCGGAGCTCGAGTTCCCCAACCGCCGTTGGCCGCCTGAACCTCGTCCTCTCTC
This sequence comes from Setaria italica, assembly GCF_000263155.2. NCBI lineage: Eukaryota > Viridiplantae > Streptophyta > Magnoliopsida > Poales > Poaceae > Setaria > Setaria italica. The sequence goes on along the minus strand of NC_028456.1, from coordinate 27,284,941 downwards.
GCGCCGCTGCGGCCGCCCGGAGCTCACGCACAGCCAAATCCGACCCTGCTGCCGCGAGCTAGGGGAGCAGGGCTTCCTCTTGCACGTCGGCAATCGTGTTCTGGATCCGGCGCCGTCCTCCTCTCTGTCGGCTTCCAGCCACGGCCACGGCAGGTCGCAAAGAAGGTCGAGCCGCGCAAGAGGGGTAGACAGAGCACGGCCGCCGTAGCACTTAGCTTCTTTGAATCTGAATCATGTCCGGAGAGGCTAATTGAGCTTGGATTGAAGCCCGTTGGGACACGATTCACTCCAAGCACGGCGCTGGCATCGGAGGGCAAGAGTTCAAGCGGGTTCACGGCCCTCAGACAGTCATCGCAGGTGGAGGCCGCATCTTACGGCAGATGAACGAGGGGTGCAGCGGCCGCGCGACGTGTGGATCTTGCAGCCGCCGGGACGCGTGAGGACGAGAAGAGCAACGCGGCACAGGAGAAGGACATGACCGGAGACGTAGGAGGAGCCAGGCCGGTGCGTGTGTAGCTGGAGCGAGGTCGTCGGAGCGTGCCGTGGGCAACATTTTGGGAGAAAAGAGAAGGGAGAGAGAGGAAGAGGAGCGGGAGAGAAAAGAAAAACACTGACATATGGGCACATTCGTAAAGGGTAGAATAGACTATTCACAATATATTCTTATGTTTCTAGAGCTGAAGCACTGCAATTAGCTAAACACATACAACAACTTCATATTTTTTTAAAAATTGATAGAATGAAGCTGCAAAAAGATGAAGTTGGTGAAGTAGAGCTGAACCCAGCTGCCGGGAGATAAACGAGTCAACCGATCCGGCGTGAATCGACCGCGCGACGCACCCGCTTCGTCCTCATCTCCACTCCATCTCTCCCGACTCCCGAGTCTCGACTCTCGACCCCGTCCTCCATGTCTGACGCGTACAAGAAAGCCAAAGCCGGCCGCCTCGTCTTCAAGGGCGGCGAGGCTGCCTCCCTCCACAAGCCGAAGAAGCACAAGAAGAAGAATAAGAAGCCCGCCTCCGATGCCCCCGCCGACGGTGATGTCGAGGCCGCGGCGGCCGCGGCCGCGGAGGGCGCCGAAGGCGGAGGCGGTAGCGGCGCCGGCGACGATTACACCATCGACGCGGCGAAGAGGATGAAGTACGAGGAGCTCTTCCCCGTAGAGGCCAAGAAGTTCGGGTACGACCCCGCCAACGCCGCCCGCGCCGCCGCCCGCAATCGCTCCGTCGAGGAGGCCCTTGACGACCGCGTGCGCAAGAAGGCCGACCGCTACTGCAAGTGAGGTGAGGCGTTGGGAGCTAAAGCTAGGGTTTTCGTTTCGTCAGAATGAGATAATCGATCCCTTAGTTGCATATCGTTTCGTCCGAATCTGATAATCGATCCCCAAGGTTGCTTTGTCTTAGTCGATCTAGTCGCCTTTTCAATTACATGTTGAGTGATTCGATTTGGGTTGCTTGGTGCTGCCATCCACTTGTGAATTTGCTCGGTGAGAGACTGGTATGTGTTCGTTTCCAGTCCATCTATGCAGTTCTACTTGCTTATTAATGTATATGCTGTAACCTTGATCAGTGGAAAACCTGTTGCGTGGAAAAAACAATCAAGAAATTCTGATGTTGATGCCTTGCTTGTATGCATAAAATGCTGTCCAACCAATGTTTGGGCATGGATTAGCTTCTCAAGGTTATTTGAACTTTTGAGTGCTGTTGAAATTTTGCAACAACATTACTAAGAGCCAAGTCACAAACTCATGATGGAGTGGATTAGGTCCTGTACATGGTAGTCCTGGAAATATAGATGGTAGGAAAAACCATGAGCTGTTCAGGTGATCCTGATGTAGGGATTTAGCAGTAAGTATATGGTTTAATTGTTATCTTTGCTGTTGATAGAATGATGGACACAAGAAGACGTGCCATCGACAGCCGAGGAGCTGTGCTTTCGGCAAGACTAGGGCCACCAGCGTTAGCCCTCCGTCATGGACTCCTGTTTTACTGGTGACCACAGAATGGCTGGACTCTTGCCAGTTGTCGTGGCTAGGGTTCAGAGAGAGATTAGGCCGAAGCCGCCAAACAGCAGGGGCAGCCCATTCCGTAATTGAAATGGGCTATGGAAAACTATGGGTGGTATACTGGTTTCAGTTTGGTCCACGACTATGGCCATGACCCTAGTGGGCCTTAGTTCAACTAAACCTGTCCATGGATCCAATACTATTAAATTTGGTTAATCTGGGTGGCCCCTTCTTGACTGAGCAGACCACATGTTTCCTGCATCATAGAGAACATAGGCACTGCATCGCGATTCACAGCATACATTGAAACCTCAATTATGCTTCTTACCTTTATTCATTCTGGGTGTTGTATATGTATCATGTGATTGGAGTGGTTGCCGCTCAATACCGGTGCCATATTTAAGTTTTGCCGTAGTGTTAATATTTGACTAATATTTTTTCTACTTCCTCACTGTGTAAATCCATTGTAGTAAACTCACTGTAAAGAACAGGTAGTTTTCTTTCACTGTATCCTCTGCTTCAAAATTGTTAAAAGGTTATATGGCTTCATCATATAGCTTTGTTAGCGCACAACGTCATATGTATGGAATAGTTTATTTCTCTTAACTGTTATTTTATGATGCAGCCTGATATCCATTTTCTACTTGACAGGTGGCTCATTCACTGTAGCTATTTGCACCAGTAATGGAGAGAGGCTCACTTGACTTAGCTCAGTGTATCAGAGATGGTATCTTTGGATAAGTCAGGCCTAGATGGTGTATTGTCATTTAGCTAGTCTCAGTACTGTTGAAGCATTTTCTTAAATGCATATGTACCAGTAAGCAGAAGGATGCTTGCATCTGTTCTGACATGATTTTATTCCACCCTCTTTCTTTCATGGATTGGCCATTTAGAGAATACCAGATGGTTCACACCAGTGTTATTGCATTTGTATTTGAAATACAGTTACAAGCCTGGAAAGTTTTCCTATGCAGTGCTGTCTTTTATCCTTTTGAATCGCTACTACTCAACCAGTAGCAGTAGCAAGTATATGATCTATATCTTCTAGTGGAGACATTGAGTGATGTTTACCTCTGTGTGGGTTTGTGATAGATTTCAACTGCATAAGAAGCAAGTGCTGTTGCCACATCCATCTATATGTTTGAAAATGTATGTTTGTGTTTCTTCTAGAGATCCATAGACAGACAAGTCACTGGAGGTTCATCTTATAGGCAAGCTATGGAATGAAATTAGGGGTACTTGTAGCAATCAGCTGGTATGTGAAAAGCATTTTGTTTTTTTAAAACATTTTGGAGTGGTATGTATACTTGTTGCTAATCTGATTAACAAAAATTGGAGGGATAACTATATGGATAATTCTTTGACATAATCCTAACAGATTATGTCGTTGTCTCTCCGCCATTTATCTTAAGAACAGTTTGGATTGTATTTCTGTATAATCGTAGTAGAGCTTACTTTCTCAGGTTTGACTTGACTGTTCTGCCTGTAGCTCCGTGTGTCGTGTTGTTTAATGAGTCTGTTATGTATGTGTGCTGCAATTGTGGTCCTTTGTGGCTTCCTATCCCTTTTCTGTTGTGGGTTTTGGCCCTTGTATCCTGATCACTGTCTGCTGGTTCCCGCAGACGGTTACTTGATCTTGTAATTTGATTTGAAGAATTGAAATCGTTCAGGTGGGCTATCTTAGCCCCTTGTTGACTCTTCCAAAAAGTATTCTTATGCAAGAGAAAAGGTTTGGAGTTCATTTTTGCAAGCTTTATGATAACTACTGAGCATGCTTATTTTTAACCTGGCTGTTAGTGTAGCTGAGTTTGCAATTTATACTTGGTACAAGTTGTCTGGTTAACAATCTCTTATGAGGTGGGCATGGATCCTCACTTAAGATTGAGCTGCATGTTAATTTATCGCATCTTTTTAGTTTACCACAATAATGTTTAAACAGTTAAACTGCGTGTTAATTTGGATACCTTTCCTGAGCAACTTATTCCATATTTACCTCCTTTTTTGGACTGTAGCTGGTCTAAATCAATTATCTCAGTTGAATGGATTTATCCTTTCACTGTAAATTTTCTTTGCATGTTGTATGCTGATTTTCTGGTGATTCGGTGATTGGCATTATTATTATCTTAAATGAATAAATATTATTATTTTGGTTCCATCAACTTATTCACACTTTCCATCCACCATGGTTGTGACTTCAGCACTTGTCTTGACTACTTTAGCCTGGTACTGTTGTAAGGATATTGATTAGCCCATTGAACGAGAAGTTTCTAAAACGGCAAAATAGCTTTTACTCTACTTTCTGCTCAGTATGAGTGATAGGTGTTGGTGAATTGTCCTATCTTGACTTATCTTGTTTCCTTTACTAAGTATCATTTTGTTCATTTATGACTGTATTATGTAGTTGTGCTTTTGGACTAAGAAAGCCATAAGAGGAGGATTACATTGTAGATGGATGCTCAAATCTCCAGGTATCTTTATTTTTTGGCTATTACCAGCACTGTCTTTTCTTAAGCATGTAGCGCCACAGCTATCATTCTGGTGTTTATATTTCTGCACATCGTTTATGCTTTTCTAAGCAGCCAGCAATGATACTTCACCCATATGATTGCTGTTTGAGCCCAGTAGAAATGGCTTGATTCTAGAGCATATAGATCTAAAAGAAAGTTTCCCTTATACTGTATGATATTTGCTGTTAGCATTGGTGATGGGACCGCCTTCTCCAGCAATTTGTATAGAATATAGAGGGAGTAACTAGTCTGTACTTTTTGTTGGTACGCATGCTTAGTGCTGGATATCCATTATCCACGCTTTGTCTCTCTCTGAAAGTTGGAGGACCCCTGTGTCCATCCATTGAGAGTGCTTTGTTGGTAGTTGTGATGGCTTCTAGCAGCATAGGTTCCCTGGACCATATTACCGCTAAAGCCTTGTTTGGATAAACCCATCCCCTCTCAATCCTTATGGATTAGAGTTGAAAATGAACTAAATTTCTACCCCGATCCCTACAATACGTACTGAAGAGTATTCCTATATATCCAAACAAGGACTAAGTTAGGATGACTTCTTTGGATCTCTTATCAAGGTCACTGAACCCTTGTTCCACATCTGAGTTGTCATTTCATCAAGTACCATTTAGTGCCACAGCTTCATTCTAGAGCATTCTAGAGCTGTAATGGGACGCACAGGCTTGCCACCCGCTATATAGTTGCTCTTTATAATATGTCATCTGTACCACATGATTCACGACTTCTGTAATGTCTAAGCTCATAGAGTTTAGACTTTAGACTCATGGTTGGGGGAGGTCGTGTGAAACATTAGAAGAGGAGCTGGAGTGAAAATTACTGAACCCTTATATTTTACTTCAGCTATATCGGTGAGGTAGCGATAACCTAGTGAAAGCTATTTTCTGCTACCATGCATGCTACATTTCTGTTTGTCATAATGTGACGCAAATTACAGCATTTTGTTGTCCTTCTGCAGCCGACCTGCTGGAGACATTGGTTTCTTTATTATTTATTCTTTTTTCTTCATCAATGTGTGTTCTGATTTTGGCTGCAGAGCTCCAGGTTACAAAGTTCTCCAATTGCAATGGCATGTTGACGCTAGAGGCTAGAAGTACTCGATTGCAGCCTTGAAATCTCCCTGGTGCACCAACACGACCACAATGGTAAGGTCCACCTGTGCAGGCCAGACCCTTGGCACTCACAAAAGATGCATGCAACCCCACAGACCTATGATGATACCATCCCTTTGCACCGACCCACTGAAGGTGCACTCTGCAGTCTTGTCCAAGAATATCCTGGACCAGAGTTTAAACGCCAGTGTCATCATTAAGTAATGATAATCATGCTACTGTATAATCTTTATATGATGGCATCCAACCTTTGGTTGAGGGAATAGGAGTCCAATTTGTCATAACTTGATCAATTTGTTATAATTTGATCTTAAGGCGATGTGACGCCCCGGTTCTACTCAGTCTCCCACTTGTGTAGGTAACTAGGACAGCTGGCGCGCTACGCCGCGCCTGTAAATGTAGCACGACTGTTCTGCGTGGATACGCTGCTGTCTGTCGTTGTAGTTTCAGAAATCCAGTATGCTGTAGAGATCTGAGCCATAAATTCATATAAGTCATAATCCTGCCAAAGAAACATACCAAAATATTGGTGGCACATTCCATAAATTCATATAAGTCATAACCCTGCCAGTAAAGTACAGTGCTAAAAGGAATCTTTAGACATTGCAGGCTAGTGTGCAAATAGCTGTGTTTGCTTCACAACCATAATATAAGTGTCTGACACATGAATATGAAATTCTAAACACAGCAATTGCATCTGCGTCCAAGTCATGGGTGACCAGTGTAAATTGTACCTTTCCTGCAAGCAATGAATCAAAGTAAATCCAGAGAATGTAAATTTGGCAAAACCGTCATCAAACAACTAAAAACAGTGACACGATCAAGTGGTCAGTTTCTGAGGCTCTGGTCCAAATGAGCTGCAAAATGTAAAATAGAGAAGAGAGAGCAAACTTTAACCAATTACACATATTTTGTAAGAGAATATGCTTCATTTAACAATTTGCATGAATAGACGCCACGGAATGTAGATTTGACAAAGAAAATGTACCTAATGACCAACAGATCTGAGCTGAGTAAGTGATGGCAAGTAAAACGGACCCTTACTAACCTGTTGATTGCAAATGTGAATTTTAGCACAACAATAAAAAGTGTCAATTTGGCTCTTCGAAAGCACATAAGAAGCACATTTTCGCAAATCATGCACTAATAAGAACACTTTCATTTCGTGACGGTATGTATTGCAAGGGCTAAGGTCAGATCCATCAAAAAGGTTGAGCAAGGAGTATACAATGTGGTAAGACCAGCATATCCAAAATTATGTGTACCTGAATTGGCCTTGGCTTTAGAATATACATGTTGTCGTTGTCAAGATTAGCGGGTCAAGACTTAGACTAGTAAATTTCTTTTACGCGCGTAAGGCTTCGGATGGTGGCGTGAGTGACACGGGGTTTAGACTGGTTCGGGCAAAGGACCGCCCTACGTCCAGTATCGGGAGCTGCTCGTGTTGCCCACGCGGGGTTCTGTAGCAGGGGTTACAGGAGTGCGAGAGAGGGAGCTGATCCTAGGTCTCTTGGGTATGCACTGATGCTCTAAGTGGGTGTGAGTGTGTTCTGTTGGCTTGAGCCCCCCTTGTCTCATGCCTCGGTTCTCCTTTTATAGCGCAAGGGAGCCACCGGGGTTACAGGTGAGACCGGGTGTCAGGGGAGTAAGAGAGACAAACAAAGCTAAGTAAAATACAACATAAGGAGAGGGACCAAGTTCCAGGGCCGCCGCCCCCTCGCTCCGGCCTCCGGCTCCTGTCAGCACGTCCGTCGGGAGAGGGCGGCTGCCTCCAGATCCTGTCGATGATCTCTCCGGTGGCCGTTGCTGCCAGGCATGATGATGATGTTCAGTCTTGGCGTCTGTGCCTGCCTGGGAGAATGGCCGATTCTGTTATCTTGCTGATCACCCGTGAGACGCGGATGTCGCGTCCCTGTCATCGGGAGCGCGGGGCACGAGAACGAGCGGAACGCCTTCCTGTGCCGGACGGCGCGGGCCATGACTACCCTGTGGCGAATCAGAGGGAGCCACGACCACTGCAGCTCGCACCGCACGGTCACGCATGGGTACTTGTGATGGGTCGCGTTGGGAGCGCCAGCTCCTTTCTGCATGCTAGGGCCGCAGCGCATTTATGGTGAGGTCGATAGGAGGGCCCACGAGATCCACGCCCTGATCCTCCAATTTGCGCCCGAGGCAGATATTTGTCTTGTGGGTTCGAACAAGTCTGACCCCCGCGTCCAGGGTCGGGCGAGGCGGAGTTTTGCGGCGGGGGTCGGGCGCTCCCGACCCCGGTCCCCTGGGTCGGGCGAGGCGGAGTTTGGTCTTCAAGGGGTCGGTAATGTCCGACCCCGGGACACCGGGTCGGGCGAGGCGGAGTGTGGCCTCTCCCTCCCGTATTGGGCCAACGGCAGTCTTGTTACCTTAAGTGGGCCTGGGCCTTTACGTTTTGTTGTTTCCATGGGCTTGGGAAGATCGTTAATATTTCCCCCCAACAGTAGCCTCCGAGCCTGTGGTGGAGCGGGGACGCTCCTCCAGAGGCTGCTGTGATCGCCAGTATGGGATCCTCGCGGTTGATCCGGGACAGGAGGTGTTGTTCGGATGGCTTGACCGAGGGGATCAATTAGGCGACGCATCCTGTGAGCTACTCGGCACGGGAGGACTTCTTGTCGTTCCCTTCCGTCTGCGAGCCTTAAGTTGAGACCACCCGCGTGGCCTTAGGTTGCGAGGCCAGCCCCGAGCCCCCGCGCGTTGCAGGGGACCGTTCGGAGGCTAGGTCGACTTTTGTTCGTTACCCCTCAAGCGTCCGTTCGCTAGGACGAAGGGGGTGAGCCGTGCCACGCTATCCTCGTCGGGCGAACCGTGGTGCTCGTTGAGCTACTAACGGGTTGATTCAAGTGGGATCCCGGTCCCCGTTCGGGGGGGGGGGGTCGGCTTGGGCCAAGCTGGTGGCGTACCCCAAGCTCCGGTCGGCCAATTCATATAGTTCCCGAGTCCGTTCGGTCGGATCTGGGGGCTCGTTGCCTTCCTTTGGGGAAAAACCATGAACTTTGATGCCGGTCCAGACTCGAATGTGAGATTGAGACGCCCTGGGTTGTCACGCGCCCGGGTGATGGTCGCTAGCGGACTCGTCTCTTCTCACCCCTCGCTCGGGGTTATCCTGAGGCGGCTGTCGAACCTGTGGCAGGCCAGCATTCAAACCTCTGGATCGTAATGGGCCGTAGGGGCGTTTTTCAGCCCCATATCCCTTTTTACCTTTTGATGGGCCTTGGGCCGAATCGTAGTGGAGGTCGTGTCTTGGGCCGAACGTGGAGGATGTCGCGTACGTGTCTTCCGGGAGACGAAGTGGTGGATGGCGCCGACCCGCGAATCGAGGGAGGAGGGGATGTTTCCGCTGCAGATCGTGCGCACGGTTTCCGAAAAGGGAGCGGGTGTGACGGGGGCGTACCTGGCGCTGCATTTATTACGATAAGGGCTCTGTTCTGCTCCCCTCGCGCCTTCCCTATAAAATGAGGACTTCGCCTCGCTGGTTCCGCCCGCTATCTGCCTTCAAGCCTTTTCATCTCCTCGCACGCCCTTAGCTCTTCTGCGCCCGCTTCGTCTTCCTCCACCCAGCGCCGCACCCTTTCTCCCCATCCCCCATCGAGTTCTTCTCCCTCCAGCGATGGGATCCTGGGCGCATTCCAACTTCGGCTCCTCGCGCGCCGACAGCCTCGTGAAGAAGGGCCTCCTCTGCGAGAGGACGGAGAGGGATGAGTGGAGGTTCCCTGAGATGGAGGAGGTGCCGAATCCGCCCGCCGGCCACGTCGTATCTTTCGCCCACTTCCACGAGAGGGGGTTCGCGACTCCGCCGAGCCTCTTCTTCCGCGGGCTCTTGCACTACTATGGGCTTGAGCTGCAGCACCTCAACCCCAACGGGATCCAGCACATCGCGGTGTTCGTCACGTTGTGCGAGGGGTTCCTGGGCATTGAGCCCAACTTCTCGTTGTGGAAGTACTTCTTCACGGTCAGCCTGTACCAGAAGGCCGAGAAGAGGGGAAACCAGTAGCGGTCGACCCCGGTGCCGATAGGGTGCGCCGGAATCCACCTCCGCCATACCCGCGCCAAGGAGTACATGGTGATGAAGACCGCGGCATCCCACAAGGGGTGGCACCAGAAGTGGTTCTATGTGAAGAACTACCCCAACTCTGCCCTGCCGGAGTTCACCGGCCGCGTCATTGAGGTGGCGCCGGAAGTGTGGTCGTACGGCCCGGTGGAGAAGGAGAAGAAGAGGATCACCGGCTTGCTGCAGGCCATCGAGCACCTGAAGGGGAGGGGACTGACCGGAGCCGGGGTCATCGGGGCGTACCACGCCCGGAGGGTGACGCCGCTGATGCTCCGGGTCCGCTCGCTTGCCGAGATGACCCCCGGTGCACCGACCGAGGGCTCCGTCCTTGCGACGGGTGCGCTCGCTGCCTTCGAGATCCGGCAGCGGGTCCGGGAGGCACTGGAGGACAAGGACGCCGACTACCCGGTGCCCGGCCACCCTCCGATGCGCCCAGACGAGAATTTCATCAATCTGGTAAGGACTCCGTGCGCCAACCTTCTTTTTTCGTGTTTCTTGGTCCGCCGCTCTGACGCGGGGCTTTTTTGCGTTTGCAGGGCATCATGACCCGGGTCGTGGACTCGCGCCCGCCGGTGCCGAAGGACGCCGAGCGGCGGCTGCAGAACCGTCTCCTTGCTGAGAAGCAAAAGCGTCGCAAGGACAAGGAGACGGCGAAGAAGAAGAAGAGGGCTGCCAAGGAGTTCCAGCGGTGGCGACGAGGACATGTCGTGTCGGACGACGACGACGACGATGAGGTGGAAGAGAGGAGGAAGAGGAGTTCACCCTGTCCCCCCGGTCTGGCGCGCTTGTTATCCGGGAACCGCGCTCCCAATCGGTCGCGGGGGATGAAGCGGGCAGGCCGCCTGCTCGGGACTTGGTCCCGCAAAGCTCCGGGGCCGCGCCCTGGGGGTCGGCGCGGAGCGCCCCCTGGGGGTCGACCGAGCCGACCCCCGTCCCTCCGCCTGCGGTCCAGGAGCAGAGGAGCGGCGGCAAGCGGCCGTTGCCGGATGCCCCGGGGTCGGCGTCCGGCTCGGAGGCGAAACGCCTGCGCCACCCTTGCGTTGGAGGAGTGTAAGTGAAGTTTCTTCGCGAGTCTCGTTTCTTTCCGGGCCTTGAGTTTGTTTTCGCTGATGTTGTTTGCTGTTTCGCAGCGCCACCCCTCGAGGCCTCGTCCCACAGCTGACGCCCAAGAAGGCGCTGCGGGTGTTGCGTCGGAGCGATGGACGGCAAACCTCGCTGCACAAAACTACAAGAGGGAAGGGAAGGGAAGGGAAGGGACGAGCTACCCGGCGTGGCGCGCGTCCGAGCGTGAGCGCTGCCGGCTGCCGGCCGGGGCACACGAGTACACTAGGCGCAAGTGCGGCCACCGGCCACCGCGTCCGCTCGAGGCCGCAAGCTATTGGCCCATCAGCGCTTGTCAGTTTCGAAGGGAAGTCACCGAATCCTCCTCCCTCCCTCCCTCGCCGGCCGAACGACGCGGAGAACGGCCGCGTTCACGGGTGGCTCGTGCGTGGTTGAGCCTGCTATGCTCGTTCGTGTCTAGCTGTCGTAGGCCCGTCGCACTCTATCCACAGTGGATTCCAAATTCTGGCTGGGTTGGGCTAAATGCTCTACCACACAACCCTGCTCTATGGAATGCCTAACAAATGTTCAGAGCACGCAGTTTTGTCTGTTTCCTCAGGAAAAGAATCACTTCTGATTCTGAAAAAAAAAAACTGCTGCAAGGGAATCACCGGCCTGTCTCATGCTTCAAGAAGCACTTGGAGTTGCTCCCAACCGTGAAGTTTTGTCTGTTTGCTCAGTAAAAGGAAACATGCACTTCCGAATCTGCAAATTCCTGCTGCAAGGACCAAGGAATCACCGGCCTGTCGAGCTTCATGATGCACTTGAGGCCTCAAATTGCCAAATTGGGTGTGAATATGAGAATATCGCGTTGCCACAGCCGTACTTCCCCATAGTCACTGTATACATGGTCAAGCGGACACATGATTTGTTCGTGCAGTTTTTTTTAAAGCCCTCAAAAGGTCTTGTTTAGTTGCCAAAGTTTGGAGGTGCCAAATTACTGTTTACACACTGTAGCACACTGTAGTGTTTCGTTTGTATTTGTGAATTATTGTCCAAACATTGACTGATTAGGCTCAAAAGATTCGTCTCGCAAAGTACAACAAAACTGTGCAATTAATTTTTAATTCCGTCTACATTTAGTACTCCATGCATGTACCGCAAGTTTGATGTGATGGAGAATTTTCTTTTTGCATAGTGTCAAAGTTGGAAGTTAAGGATAAAGTAAACAAGGGCAAAAGGTGTTCAAAGTCGACACGCGTCTGATCTGTCGATCCAACTCTTGTCTTCTCTACTGCTACCTAATCTAAACTGTAGCTCAAGATCTGAAAGCTGCTGCGCGATACAATAATCAAATCCCACGTGACGATACGCTGGATGAGCTTTCAGCTCACCATTACACGGCAACGTGATAATCGAGTGTTTATTTAAATACTCCCTCAGTTTCAAATTATAGATCGTTTTGATTTTTTAGATATGCACTTAGATATACCTATATCTACGAATCTTGAGGAATCAAAACAACAAACTTATAATTTGGAACAGAGAAAGTAGAGACATTGAATCAAACTAAACTAATGGACCCCGTGCGTCTCACTCGTCATCGTTTCCCTATGTTGTCCACGATCGCAAGCCTTTTACCTCACACACGAAAGAATGTCGAAACAAATACGAAACACAACCCTGGTCAATTATGAATTCTTTTTTTTTGTCGGTATGGTCAATTATGCATTCTGCTAAGGCATGGGCAGAGTCGAAGGATGCCAGTATCTTCGCGGGAAACTACCCAAGCGTCAGGTTAACCGCATGTAGCAAGTTCATGCACCGGCAGCCCATGCCCATATCAACGTCACCGAAAAAATTTCCCGAACGAAAGAAGAAAAAAATCATGAGAGAAAACATCAACGTCGCTTTCCCTGTCAGGTTGGCTTCACAGCAGTTTTTTTTTTTTTTGGCCAGGTTGGCTCCACAGCAGTTGGGCACGAGCGCATTACGAAACAAGCGTTAGCAGAAGGGGAGGAAAAGTTCGATCCGTCCGGGTCCGGATGCGGCGCTCCGTTCCGTCCTCTCTCCGCCGTATCGTGCTCGGCATGGACGGAAACTGACAGATTTGGCCGAGGAACATTAGTAGAGGGTTATTTTCTGGTAGATTTCCTCAATGGTGTCCTGGTTGCCAACCGCCGGCTGGGCAGCTTGCACTGGCGCGAACAAGTTGATGAAGTTGGCCGGAACCCAATAGCGTGGGGAAGCCACAAAAACTCGAAGCCGGGCACTCGCGGCCATGGCGAGCATAGCTGAAGAAGCTCACCATGCCGCCGTGCCGGCGAGAGCAAGGCCACCTCTCATCGCCACTACAGAGTGTGGCCACAGCCCACAGGGACACGCCCGTGCGCCGACACCCTCGCCGCCCGTGCGCCGCACATGGCACGCCATACTGTGATGGCCTGAACCTGATTGAGTGATTGATTGCTGCACAGTGAACAGGCCGTGAACCATGTCCACGGCGTTGCCCAAGGAAAAGTCCGCGGCGTGTCCCGCTCCGATGCCCGATCCCACACCCACCTCGGCTAGTAGCTGTCTCCGGCCCTGCTGCGCCTCCACCACTACAAAGCGAGAGAGCGCACGGCGTGAGCTCCCCCAATTCCCCATTTCCCCGGACGCCAGCAGGCCACGCCACCACGCTCCAACCGCTCCGGCCGATTGTTGCCGCTCGATCCGCCTGCTCCAGCGGGTGGCCATGGGGTTCGACAAGGAGGCGAGCTCCTCGTCCTCGCGGCTCGACGCGGCGGCGCCGCTGCTCCCGCAGCACGGCGGGCTGCACGGCGGCGGCGCGGGCGGGAAGCTGTCGTCGCAGCCCAAGACGTTCGCCAACGTCTTCATCGCGGTGGTCGGCTCGGGCGTGCTGGGCCTCCCCTACACCTTCTCCCGCACGGGCTGGGCGGCGGGGACGCTGCTCCTCCTCGCCGTCGCCGCGCTCACCTTCCACTGCATGATGCTGCTCGTCGCCGCGCGCCGACGGATCGCCGACGAGCACCCCAAGATCGCCTCCTTCGGGGACCTGGGCCACGCCATCTACGGCGCGGCCGGGCGCCACGCCGTCGACGCCATGCTCGTGCTCAGCCAGGCCAGCTTCTGCGTCGGCTACCTCATCTTCATCTCCAACACCATGGCGCACCTCTACCCAATCGGGGCCGAGTCCCCGGCGTCCCCGCTCCTTACCGCCAGGCGCTCTTCATCTGGGCCATGCTGCCGTTCCAGCTCGGCCTCAACTCCATCAAGACGCTCACGCTCCTCGCGCCGCTCAGCATCTTCGCCGACGTCGTTGACCTCGGCGCCATGGGCGTCGTCCTGGGCCAGGACGCCTCCATCTGGCTCGCCAACAAGCCCCCCGTGTTCGCCTTCGCCGGGCCGGCCGAGCTCCTCTACGGGCTCGGCGTCGCCGTCTACGCCTTCGAGGGAATCGGAATGGTCCTGCCGCTGGAGGCGGAGGCCGCGGACAAGCGCAAGTTCGGCGCCACGCTCGCGCTGTCCATGGTATTCATCGCCGTCATGTACGGGCTGTTCGGCGCCATGGGCTACCTCGCGTTCGGCGCCGCCACACGGGACATCATCACCACGAACCTCGGCACGGGATGGCTCTCCGTCCTGGTGCAGCTCGGCCTCTGCATCAACCTCTTCTTCACCTTCCCCGTGATGATGAACCCGGTGTACGAGGTCGCCGAGCGCCTGCTCTGCGGCAAGCGCTACGCTTGGTGGCTGCGCTGGATCCTCGTCGTGGTCGTCGGGCTCCTGGCGATGCTCGTGCCTAACTTCGCTGACTTCCTCTCGCTCGTCGGGAGCAGCGTCTGCGTCGTGCTCGGCTTCGTGCTGCCCGCCGCGTTCCACCTCAAGGTGTTCGGCGGCGACATCGGGTGCGCCGCGCTCGTGGCCGACGTGGTCGTCATCGTCATCGGGATTGCGCTTGCGGTGTCCGGGACATGGACGTCGCTCGTTCAAATCTTCAGTTCTTCTTCCAACGTGTAAGCATCGACAGTTTTCTCACTTTGCTACTGCATTGGGAACGCTCAATTGTACATTGGTTCGAGTAGATTGATACCCAATTCAGCCGCGATGTTGATTTGGGCATGCTTGCATTGCTTGAAAATACGCAAGGGCATAGACAATTGAAATCTATAAGCTTTAGTTCAGATACAGGTTCCAATTGTAACTTGTTGCAAATCCACCGGTGTGTCCTATATGATGTTGTAAGAGAACGAAAGAGGAATCGAATGGGAATGCCTGTAAAAATGCACGATTATGTTCCAGGAACTATGTTATGTAAGATTTATTTTAAGGTGTTTGTAGTACTCCTTCCGTTCCAAATTGTAGGTTATTTTATCTTTTTTTATGTTCATAGATATTATTATGCATCTAGACATACACTAAGTGCATAGTAAAAACTATGCATCTAGAAAAGGTAATTGTGCGTGGTTTTGGTTTCTTGGCCGTAATTTTGAATGATTCGTAGAGGACTAGAGGTTGACAAGTGAGAGTGGTGTAACAATGCTGGCCTGGGCTTATGTTTAACGGAAATGTTGTCGTGCACTTCAAAGAAGGAAAACTTGAAGAATTTGGCCACGTCAAAAGAAGAGCTTTTTTAAGAAAGAAGAACTCGCTGGGTCAAACGAATCGACAACTTCACTGCAGAAGGAAAAACAAGCGGCTCTTATCCTTCCCTTCGTTGCCATCAGCTGACAAAACAGAAAACTGCTTCGTTTTTCATCAAGTTTTCATGGCTGCTCTGTCTCTGAGCTGCTCTTCCTCCGTGTTTCTCCAAGACAACCGGAGAGCAGATTCCAGGCTACTCCTACCCTGGGGGCTTGGGCCTGGGCTACATCTTTCCCGGGCAAGAGGAGAGTGACATGTTTGGACATCATGAGATGTCCATCCAATGGAGCGAGTTGCCGAGTTCCGTAGCCACCCGGACGGCTGTTTCTCTCATGGAGCTCGTTGGCCGAGTTCCGTAGCCACCCGTGACGAGGATGTATGGCCAGTTCTTTTGCTCTGAGCTTTCTCTCGATGGGTTTATCCATCTTCGAATTGATGCCAACCGTAATTATTCAAAAAAAAAATTGATGCCAACCTGTTGTCGGTTATAACTTGGTTCAGAATCCAGATTCTTCGATAGATTGTCCTGATTCCATGGATTTGCATCTGTCTTCAATCTTCAGCTTGCAAAGATATTATGAGAAGAGTTCAGAACAGAGCGGGCATGTTCGCTTCAGCTTATAAGCCAGCTGAAAAGTCGAAACGGCTGATTTATTGTGAGAGAAAAATACTGTTTGGTGGCTGATAAGCCGGTTGAATAAGCTGAAGCGAACAGGCCCGCTAGCATCGTTACCGTTACGCGTCGTACTGAGGAGTGGGGACGGACTCCTGAGTCCAGACTACAGATTTAGTCCAGACTACGGATTTAGTACATGTCACATCGAATGTTTGATGCTAATTAGGAGTATTAAATATAGACTAATTATAAAACTAAATGTACAGATGGAGTCTAATTCACGTGACGAATCTATTAAACCTAATTAGTCCATGATTTGACAATGTGGTGCTACAGTAATAATTTGCTAATGATGGGTTAATTAGGCTTAATAGATTCGTCTCGCGAATTAGCACAGGGTTCTGCAATTAGTTTTATAATTAGTTCATATTTAGTCCTCCTAATTAGCATCCGAACATCCGATGCGACACTGCTAAAGTTTAGCATCTAGTATCCAAACACCCCCTAAGACTAAGGGGGTGTTACACCCCACTAAAATTTAGCACCTGTCACATCGGATGTTTGATGCTAATTAGGAGTATTAAATATAGATTAATTACAAAACTAATTGTACAGATGGAGTCTAATTCGTGAGACGAATCTATTAAATCTAATTAGTCCCTGATTTGACAATATTTCGATTTTTAACGTTCCACGCCGGCCAGATTGGCGGGCCTATTTTGCACCGCTAGAGCCTGGCCCGTGACACCGTACAGGCTACCGAACAGGCCTACGGCTACCAAACGGCACCTACGAGTCTCCCCAAACGGATGGATACCTCTCCAAAGTGGGAGATGATGGATCGGGTCGTGCAAATTTGACAATCGGTGATTCATGGGCCAAATCTTCCATACAAATCTGCTCACGAAAGCCCACGTATCCGTCAAACGCATGTTTTACTGGCGCTCGCGGCTTCGGCCACGGCTGCCGCCGGCTGGCTACGGGCACCCTGGCTTGGCTCCTGGGCCAGAACCAGAATTCCATCCGAAGGGAACCCGCCTCTGGTGATACCTCCGCTAGCGCTGCCTGTGCCTCGTCAACCAACCACCCAACCCGGACAAATCCTACGAGGCCGCTCTCCCGCGTGGCTGGGGGCCTGGGGCCGCCGGCCCGCCGCTTCCGGCATCGCCGCGGAGCTTCTCGCGGTCCCGGCTGGCTGCTCGTGGCAAACGAGGTGAAGAAGTTGGAAGTGAAGACAGCCAGCCCTACGGGACCATGCGGTGTTTCTTAGGCAAAACCACTCTGCTTCTTTACCTGGCAACAGACCCCACGAACTGAGTACTCGAGGACACCTCTGCTGACAGGAGATACCAACATTTTGGAGTCTCAAAAGCATGGCTGGAGCGGTGCCAAGATTTATAGCCTGGATAATGGAACGATTGAGGATGCTTTCCCCAGTTGCTGGTGTGATTATGAAGGCATCCCTTTGTTGATCAAGGGCCAAAAATGAGATCTTTTGGCCAGTTACCCATGCTCTTTTTAGTTTTTTTTTCTTTCATTATGCTACTTCATGTCCCTTGCTAGCTTTTCTCAAGGCCAAAGATGAGATATTTTCTTAAAGAGTTCCAGGGCTCAACCCGTGTCCAATTGCATTGCACTCGGGCAAGATCCAAAGATGAGATCTTTCGAGTGAACCTCATTTGGAATCGATCAGCACGGTGCTCGTGGACTTCAAGTCCAGGCGTTAATTCAAATTGAAGTTCAGTTTTTTTAACCCACAGATTATGTCTCTTTCTTCTCCCTCGTTTGAGCATCTAGTGAAAACAATCCAAAACCACCATAAGATTGCCATGTGATCTGACTATGAGCGTGCATGCCAGGTCTGCCAGATCAACCCTGAACGATTAAGTAGCCAACAGAGCCCATTGGAAAATGGCAGATGTGCACAAGATCCATTGCTAGATGGAAGTAAGAGGATAGAAGAAGTTTGAAGCTTAGTCTTTTTAGTTTTCTTTCTTAGTTGCTTGCTTTCTTATTTTTCTTTATTCCTCGTGTTGAGGTATGAAATTTAAGTACTAGTGTATATCCTATCTTAAACGTTTAAGATCGGATAATTAACTAAAAAAATAGCCAACAGAGCAGATATCGTGCGGCACAAGCTCAACCCTCGTCCTTGCGTAATCCAATGGAGACCACGGCAATCCAGTAGACCATGACCACCAGTACAGTCATCTATCCGGTTCCCTCATATCCAAGATGCAGGCTACCCACGTGGAGGAGAGATGCGGAGGATTAGATCTGAAACGTGCTGGGACTGACGACTGACTGACCGACCGACCGACCATCCGTGGCCGGTGACGTATCCGTCCCACAAGCCACAGCGCGACAGCGACCCATCCGACTGTTTTTTTCTTGAGTTTTTAGTCTCAAAGTGTGGTTTTGTAGGTAGAGATTATATATTGCATATGTGATGAAAAACATCTTATCACCAGAAGTATTTATACGGGCCATAGTCGGTCCAATAAAAATTTAGTTGCCCTATGTACTACTAATTAGCACGGGACCAGTGCATATGAATAGTGCGGGTTGACAACAGCATGCATCTCCTCACCTGCATGCAAACGCATGCAGGTCGTTTTTTTCTTTCCACATTCATTTGTTTTGATTTTTTTTATTTCTGGACCTTTTTTATATATTCAATTTTAATTCGTATATACTTTGTTCTTTATATCTTAGTTATTTCATCTTCTATTTTTCTTTTTATTTCTTTTTCATTAATTCCTTCTAATTCTCTCGCATATCTTTATATCCTTGACTAAGGCTAAGTTCTTGATAAGGTTGAGTTGGCCTTTTCTTTTTTTCTTTCTTTGTGTTTGTTCATTTTTCTATTTCTTTTTGTTTAATGTTTTCCCTTTTAATTATTTTTCTAGATATATATTATTTTCCTTTTCCCTTTCTTTTTGATTATTCTAATTCTTATGTATATATTATTTCTTGTTTATTTCATAATTCATATCATCAATTTTTGTATTTATATTAATAAACACATGACCGACTTTTCCCATGATGAAATTATTTTGAAGAGAAATTTAATGTTAAACTATAATTTTATTTTCTTTTCTTCTCCTTTGTTTTCTTGTGGTGCCTTTTTTCTATTTATTATATATTATTTCTTTATGTTTTGTTTCATTTGGTATTATAGTTTTATTTTATTTTTTTCTTTTTAGTTCTTGTTTCATGCATGTTTCTTCCATTATTTTTCTATTTTAATGGATGAAATAATGTTATATGTTAGTATTATTTATTTCATGTGTATAAGTTTTTATTCAGTGAGTTCATATAATTTGTTCTAGGTGTATAAATACTCGTTTCATGGGTTCTGCAATTTGTTCGAGGTATATAGATCTTTTGTTCTATGAGTACATATAATATGTTAGGTGTGTACAACTATTTTGTTGCGTGAGTTCGCATAATTTGTTTCAAGTGTTGATAGTTTTGGTCTTTGAGTACATACAATTTGTTTGATGCGTATATATGTTTTGTTCCTTAAATTTGTATAATTTGTTCAAATGTACATATCTCAAATTTTTTTAAAATGATTAAAAAATAGTGATAAATAAAATTCATTCAAATATAGTCAAGTGGGTCTTGTTTTGAAAGTTTTATTTTCAAAAATCCAATGGTGCAATCGGAATTTAATTTGGATGTTTCGATTGAGATTTATAGCTTTTTAGTGTGAAACCTTTCTTTGCATATGGGATGACATCATCAATCACATGCAGGCAATTCTCTCTTCGTGAGCTGACACTGTTGCACGTGTATAGCAGCTTTTTAATCAAATGTTCGTGATGCTCAATCTTTTTTTCGTATTATACCATTTTTTGCTCGTCATGTTTAATTTTTTGTTCCGCAGAAAATAATTATTTATTCATGATGTTCAAGTATTTGTTCGCAGTAGTCATAACTAATTAATCCTTATCTAAAAAATATTTTTTAAAAATATTCTCTAAACATAGTTAAGTGGGATCTTGTTATAAAAAATTGAATGATGCAATCGAAATTTAATTTGGTTAATTGGTTTAAGATTTATAGCTTTTTAATTCCGAATTTGAATGCTCGTGGGTTGATGTCATCAAATCTATCCTCCTTGCATGGATGCAGATTTTACAGAAGCAACTAAGATGCGGAAACAATCTAGCCAATAATTACTAGGCTGAAAAAGTGACCCACGGAGGACGCGCTAATTAGAAGGTAACAAACATAGATTTGTCACATCTGCCGCGCCCGATTTTGTACTATACAGATTGCAAATATTGATTTAGTCTCAAGCACACTATGAAAACATGGTTTGGTCTCCAACACATGTCACCGAATAAATTAATCCTTTTTGGCTGAGAAGGGTAAAAAGACCATTTTGCCTCGGCCCACCTGTCATCTTCTCCCTCTCCCCTTCCATCCTCTCCTTTCTCTCCCGCCGGCGCTACTCAGCTCTCGCCGGCATTGCTCCACACCGACCACCGCCGGCGTGCCGTTGCCGGCTATAAGCCGCCGCCAGACGCCACGAGCCGTGCTTCCCGAGCTCCCCGCCGCTGGCCACTGCAGCAGCAGGTTCTCTTGCTCGCCACGCTCTTCGGACACAGAACGGAGTAGAAGGAAATGGACGGTGGCAGCAAGAAGCAGAACTGCCGGTTCTCTCCAAGTTTGCCGTGGCTGTCTTCGCCATCGCCGATGCGCAAGACCCGTGCCGTCAGCGCCTTGGACTGGGAGCCACCGGCGTTGGCGTCTCGAGGTTCGCGGCGTGCATCAGCAACCGCTCGTGCAGCCTAACCTGGCCTAGGAAGGCACCTCTGCGGAGGCCGGCGACGGGAGCGTGAGCGCTACGGTCACGTACCCACGTGAAGGAGCTCCAGCGGGAGCGGAGCAGCAGCACATGACATGAACGAGGATGGCGACGGGAAAAAGAGAGGCCGACGGAGAAGAAAACATGAAGAGAGAGGTGAGGAAGAAGATGACATATGGGCTCTGTGCGGAGGGCAAAATAGTCCTTTTATTAGTCATTTTTCTCTGAAATAATTACTTTATTCACTGCAGTGTGTTGGAGATCAAATCATGCTTTCATAGTGTGCTATAGACAAAATCAATTTGGACGATGTGTTCTGCTATAAACAAAATCAATTTTGACGATGGGCTCTGTACTGGATCCTACTTTAGCGATATCCGTGAGACAAATTCCCTTTTTTTTTTCCTTCGCGATGTCCGCAGCTGATCCAGTCCTACGCCGGCCTCACCGGTGCCAACCTAATTAGTATCTCTTAGCGTAAAAGGAAAGAAAATTCGAAAGAGAAACCCAAACCATCTCCTATTTCTATGTTAGCCAACCTAATCATCAGCTGCTGACTCTTCTCTTATCCGACTCTTCGTAATAGCAACAATAGATAGCATTGGAGATAGTCCGCTGGACAAATTAGCTTTAGAGATAACACGTACAAGCCGAGATATATCTCTTAGATGACATGTATAGACTATAGTCTTACTGTCTTAAGAGCTAAGCAATAAGAGATAACCTTAGAAAATACTCCATGGGAGAAAAGCACTCCCTCCATCCCAAATTATAGGTCGTTTTGACTTTATTAGATTCATAGACTTTGTTATGCACTTAAATATACCCTATGTCTAGATGCATAATAATATCTATGTATCTAGAAAAGTCAAAACAACCTATAATTTGGAACGGAGGGAGTATTAGTTTTAGTAATATCTCTTAGATGATATGTATAGCCGTACAGATAGAATCATCTGTGGAGGCCCAAGTGCGCTGGCACAGCAGTTGGTGCTTGACAAATCTGGCCCCGGCGGATATGCACAGCAGCAAACGCTCTTCAGAGGCTGCCGCATCAGGCCCCTCCAGAACCAGCAACCACTGAATTCGCTACGCCTGCAACAAAAGAACCAGCCCCAGTACCTCGTCTAATGTTTAGCACCTTCCATAATCCACTGCTGTAACTGTAATTGCTTCGGTGTCACGTTACCCTTTGGCCTTTGCGACCTGAGTACCTGACAGGCTGACACAAGGGACCTCACGAGGAAAGGCAGCACCGGTGCATCGTAATCCAAAGCATTTTCTTTTCATGCCCGCCGTGTTGCGGCAGAGCAACGCCAAGTGCCGGCACCTGATTGTGCCGGGTCCATGGATCCCACGTTTGAGCACCCGGCGCGAGTTGTGGTGGGGCGCTGCCCCGGCGCCCTCGGGTCCTCGCCGATCTTCTTTTTAAACACCCTTCGCTCGCTCACTCTTCAGAGCCAGGACTTGGCCAGTGTAGAGACTAGAGAGTGTACACGACACAGCAGAGAAGGCAGAGGCCACCAACCTACTCCTCAACCGCTCTCTGACGCCAACTCCTCCCCCTCCCCCTGCCACCCCAACAGGCCAACACCCCCAACGCCACGCTGTCTCTCTCACTGCCTTGCCTTCGTCGTCGGTTTCGTTCCGGACCTCCTCCCGACCTCCCCGATCCCGCTCCTGAACAGGACGAAGTCGGCAACCGCGCGGCCTGCTTCCTCCTCCGGTGAAGAAAGGAGTCGCTGATCTTGGCCAGTTTTGATCCGTCCGTGGGTGGTGCCCTGCTGCCTCTGGACATCGTCCCTCGTCTGCGCCGCGGATCGGCCAGCCATGTTCGTCAAGAAGCTCGTCGAGAAGGCCTCCAAGAAGGTACGCGGTGACTGCTTCCCCTCCTCTTCCCCCATCTGTGCTCTGTCGTCTCAGTTTCCATCTTGCCTTCTTCCGGCGTCTGTTCGTGGCTGATGCAGTGTGGTTCGTCTGCGGTGTGTGTCGATGACAGCTCCGCGGAATCCTATAGAATGGTCTTTCCTGCCGCTTAGGGGCTTGTTCTTGTTTGCCTAAACCTCTGCTAAAATTTCTCGAATTTTCAGTCACAAAAATCGCTTCAGTAAAACGTCACTTTCCATTTTTCTTCTTCAAGCGTTGTTTTCCTGTGGAAACAAGAAAAGAATGTTGCCTCGCAGACGCCGTGGCGTATGGCTCGTTCGACTCTGACAGAGACATGGTTCCATTCGAAATTCAAACATTTTCAAAATGTAGGACACCCAAGGAAATCAAGGCGGCACGCGTAGGCCATGTGATCTCATAAATGTCGGGCCACTAGAATATTGTTTTCGAACACTTTGTTGATTTGCGGCAGAAATTGTTCTTACCGGTGGTAAAAGTGAAGCTACAAGGCCGATCCGCAAGAACAATATACAGATCGTTCAGTGCCAGCATGATCTTTGTTAAAGGCGATCGAGACGGATAAGAATTTGCATTGACGAGGTCAGATACTAGTAGAACATGGATTTAGTAGTATAATCCAGAGCGCTTAGAAAACAATATTTGGTCGGTTCTTCGAGATCAACGAACAATAGATTCGCTTATTCCAATGCTGGTGGTTCAATGCATCGCAGTCGCAGGCCGGCCGGCTTCGGCTTTGCATCGAGTCGCATTTGGCCATTCGGCTGTCAGTTTGAGCATGTTTGTTTTGGCCGCTACGGCTCTACCCATAACCCAGCTGTTTAACCTGGCTCTGCTGCGGTGCAAGTGTTCTTGTCCTGAAGGGACAGTAACATAGCATGAGCACGGTCCATGTCTGACAAGCCACTTGTGCCGAGGATGGAGATGGTCATTGCTTTAGAGGTCAAGGAATGATGCTCTGTTAAAGACAAAAAAGGTGGCGTAATCAACTTCACAGTGGAGCAAGCTGCGAAGTAGTTAACGAGGAAAGAGAGCAGGTCATGCACTGACAGTGAAACGGCGAGCGGAGAGCAGTTGCCAAGGGGATAAAAATAACTTTTGGTCATTTGAGTTAGGATAACCTATACGCTGTTTGCGTGGACTTGTCTAACGAGCGTACGTGTACGGTTGTCGTTTGGTAGCTGGTTTTTGGAGCAGGCTAGATCCGGGACACCTGGCAGTTCGGAACGGCACAAAATGAGGGCTTGTTTAGCTGCCCAACTTTGGAAAATACTGTAGCGTTTCGTTTGTATTTGTGAATTATTGTCAAAATATTGACTAATTAGGCTCAAAAGATTCGTCTCGCAAAGTCCAACAAAACTGTGCAATTAGTTTTTAATTTCATCTACATTTAGTACTCTATGCATGTACCGCAAGTTTGATGTGATGTGAAATTTTTTTTTGCACGGTGTTAAAGTTGGGATTTTAGAATTGACTAAACATGGAGGTCGTGTGAGGTGTGCTAGACTGAGGTGACCGGCCATGTGCAATTGTGCCAGGCCGGTGAGCAGCTGGTCCTGGAGACCCGCAGTTGGTGCCACGTAACCTTTGTTTCTTTCGTCTTCTTTGTTAATCATTACGCTAAAAGTTTGCCCGAGTCTTTGCCCAATTTTTTTTGGGTAGCATAAGGCTGGAACTTGGAAGATCGATTAGCCAGTGCGAATGCAATTCCTCGTCAAAAGCAACAAAAATAGTGTTACGGAGAAATAATTAATTAAAACTAGAAAGCTCCCGGCGAGGATCGAACTCGCGACCTTTCGCTTACGAAGCGAACGCAATACCACTATGCTACGGAAGCTTCTGACAAATCCTTCCATAACAGCAAAATATCGGAAGCATCAGCAGTCTGCGCGCCGAGGACGTGAGCCCGCGGCTGGCCTTCCACTACGGCGTCCCCGCCGACGCCTCCCTCCTCGCCTACGACCCCGTCCTCCACGTCCTCGCCGTCGCCACCAGGTAACCTAAACACACGGCCACCGCCGACCGCTTTGTCCTCCTTCAGCCCTTCCGCTTCCGCTTCTACAGACATGACCGACGCACGTTTGCTTTCAGGAATGGGCAGATCAAGCTGTTCGGTCGCGACAACACGCAGGCTCTGCTCCAGTCCCCCTCCCCACTCCCTTCCAGGTTCTTGCAGGTACCCCCGCCTTCCTTTCTCCAACCCCACTGCTTAGTTTGAGTGTCCAATGTCTCATGGGGAGACTTGGAGGCGACTCACTCTTCGCTGTTCCGTTTCAGTTTGCCGAGGGCCAAGGGGTTCTGCTCAATGTCAACACCCAGAACCAGATCGAGGTGAGTAGGTCTGTACACTAAACATAGTTGATGCTGTCGTTTCCATGCATTGTGAATCGGTAAGGCATGTCGTGTGCAGGTTTGGGACATTGACGCGAAAAAACTGTGCTATGTGCACCCGTTTGAAAAGGGAATCACTGCCTTTTCTGTGCTACAGAAGAGCTTCTACATGTGGGTTATAAACTTATAGTGGTTGCCGAGTGTATGAAATTCCAATGTATTTAGTGCTCTAATGGTAACTTTGTGCCTGGCAGATATGTAGGAGATAGTTCTGGAAATGTGTCTCTGTTGAAACTTGATCTGGCTCAGAGATGCTTAGCTGACATGCCGTACTGGATTCCTTTTGCTGAATCTTATGGTATGCTGTTGCTACAAAGAAATTTCTGTCTGCCGTGTGCATACTCAACTTTGTCAATCTGTGTCTCAGTTTTTTTTCCCAATATGTGGTTATATTAAAAAGGGAGCACTCTTCGGATGTTGGTTTGATTTTTAGAACAATTCTTTCAATAAGAGAATCCATAAAACGAAGTGGAATGCTGAAATTTGATTTTTTTTTTCCTGCTGAAGGTTCCGGTCCCAGTGTTGGTAATGATGTCGAAGTAATATTTGTATCACCACAGCCTATGGCGGAATCCAACAGGTTGATCTCTTCCTAAGACTTGCAACTGCATCGTTCTACTCCATCTAGTATCCATGTTTGATCTTACATACCAGACATAGAAAAGAAGTCTCATTAAGGTACACTCTTTCTGGTCAGGGTGCTTATTATCTTCAGAGATGGGGTTATGAGTTTGTGGGATATTAAAGCAAGCAAGGCAGTATCCGTATCTGGTAAAACCATGCAGCAACAATCACACCAGGAGGCTAAAACTGTAGCATCTGCGTGCTGGGTTTGTGCCAAGGGAAGCAAAATTGCTATTGGATATGACAATGGTGATTTATACATTTGGGGCATTCCTGAGGCTATTATAAATGCACAAAATTTGTCATCTATGGGCAACCAGAATCTACCTATTCAGAGGCTTAACCTAGGATACAAGCTAGACAAGTTGCCAATAGTCTCTTTGAAATGGATCTCTAGCGATGGAAAGGCTGGTCGTTTGTATATCAATGGGTTCAATGATCATGGGCACCTATTTCAGGTGGAAACTCTGACCTTCTTTTAGCAAAAGAAATATTTAACTGCTGTTCAAATGATAATTTGTAGATTGTCCACTGCAATAAATTTGAAGTACCATACTATATCCCCCTGTACATTGTTTTCCTATATTACATTGGATAATTGGGAGTTTAGGACTTGCATCATGGTCAAGTGATGAATTTTTAGTTTTGGTGAGGAATATCAGTAAACTAATGATACAGTAGCCAAGAAGATATAAAACTCATTTATCATGTGGGGTTCCATTTTAAAATTGCAATGTGCCTTACCACTTATAAGATTTTGTTTCTAGTATAACAGGTCAATTCAAACTTGATAATCTACTGGTTTTATGATTGGCTGGTTTCAAGTACATAGTAAGGCAGGCAGACCAAATTTTTTTCTTTTATTCACCAGTGTCCAGAGACATTTGAAAGTTACCCCCTTCTGTACATTGTTGGAACCAGTACTTTTTTCTGTATAAAAATAGTTTGATGGCTTACATGGATAATGTGCCATGATTGTTTCTGTTCATTAAGAACTGCATCTTTGTTGAACCTTCCATTTGATGTTCATGAATAGGTTCTGATTCTGAATGAAGAGAGTGAATCGCGAATTGTAAAGATGGTGTTGCCTCTCACTAAATCTTGCCAAGGAATGGAACTTATTACAGGGCTTAGTGACCCAAATAAGCACAGACAAAGTGCTCTTGTTCTCTTGTTGAAATCTGGTCAGATGTGTTTATATGATGATTCAGAAATTGAGCGCTATCTTCTTCACTCTCAGTCTAGATCACCACCAACACTTCCAAACCATTCATCTGTGAAGCTTCCTTATGGTGATTCAGGCATCAGTGTTGCAAAGTTCTATACAAGTAACCATGCATCCTCAGCTTCTTTTGATGAGGCATGTATAGTATAGATTTGTAATTTTCTTGCAAAAACTTTGAATTCTTTGATCTGACAATTTCATCATCTAATGATGGGCAGGATTATTTTTCATTAGCCTCCAAATTTCCATGGCTGTTCTCAATGAAGGATAAAGGCCAAACTTTAACAAGTTTTACCAACATTCATAAGACCCGCAACCTTTACATAACTGGACATCTAGATGGAACCTTAAGCTTTTGGGATGCATCGTGTCCTCTTTTGCTGCAGATTTTTAAGATAAAGCAGCAGGTTCCTTCTAATCACAATTATTTTGCTGAGCATCTAATAGTTATGCATATGCATACAAATTAATATGATGACTCCTCGATAACTATGCAGAATGATGATAATACATCAGGTGGCAACCCTATCACCTCATTACAGTTTGACATGCCCTCCAGCATTCTGATATCTGGAGATATGAGTGGAATGGTAAGCTATTCCACGGCAATAATATGGTTTATAGTTTGCATGTCTGAGACTCTTGCAGTGCAATGAAGCTTCTTTCCTCTTATTTCTAGGTCCGTATTATTACATTCAAAAAGGACTCCACTGATAACATATTCTCCTTTTTAAACGGTACTGTTCTCCTCATTTTGTCCCTAAACCCAACAGTTGGTGTTTCTATCCTCATATATAATTATGTCTTGCTCGTCTGAAACTTTACAAGTTTACAACAACACCTCTTCTATCATTGCAAAATGCTGACTTTACCAGTAAGATGTGTACTTTCTCAACTTAAATTTGTGGAACATGAAACTAATGAATAGCCTGCGTAATTGTATTTTCTAAGGGGCGGATTTTGGAGTCTAAAATAAGTGTGTTCTTTTTCTTCATAACATAACTTTTCGGCTTGTAATAGTAGTGTTCTAGACAATCGTCATCATCAAATTTAAATTTAGTTTGCCAATATCTCATGCCTTCTGTTAACGATAAAGAATAATGTAATAATATCCTTTTAAGCTTGTTGATATTAGTATAGAAGAGATGGGGGGGGGGGGGGGGGGGGGGGGAGGGGGGTTCCTGTACATTTATTTCTCAAAAGAAAAGGACTTGGTTTTATCATCTGGATGATTTATCTTTCTTCATGGCATCAAATATATGATTTTTCAAGTTTATATATGCTTTATGTTTACATGATTAAATAACTTGACAGCAAAGCAGGGAGATAACTACAATGTTCGAAGTATAAAGCTCAAAGGAGCTGTAACCACAATGTCTTCTATCTCGAAATCAAAATATTTTGCTGCTGGAACAGAAAAGGGAGTTGTAAGTACTTTGTTGTTTGCACAGAACATACTCCATTGTCTTTTTTTTCTGTGTCTGTTTATCCCTAGACACTGTTTAGTGTTTAATCAACAAGCTTAATAGCCCAGTAGCCCATGCAATTGTGCAGTGCAGCTAGGTTTGAAAGTAGAGTTGTCTTCATATATCTTGACTATTTGATTAATAACTATTTTGGATTTCTTTTTTATACATTTTTACAATTGAAGGATTATGCCTTGAATACCACATGTTGTTTCAATGTACATAGATAAGGCAGCTTCCTTAGTTTCACCAACATGTTTGTGTGCTAGTTTCAATAAATGACAGTTGTTTATCTACAAGAGCCAGAACTATCAAATACCAGTATGTGGTTGCTATGCTACCTGACTGAAAGGTAGCGAAACAAAATGGTTACAGACAAGATTAGCATACTATTTCTTTTTTTTTTTTTAAAAAAAAGAGAAATGTGGAGTCTCATGATGGTGACAAATGGTTAAACATTCGTGGCTTACAATGACTAATGCCATGCATATCAATGAGTGCTTTGTTATTTCATAGAGATAACATGATGTCTTTCTCATGAATTATACTTCCTTTATATGTGCTTCAGATTTGTTAAGATTAATATCTAGGCCCAGCGGTCCAAACCAACAAAGTGCTATAATGTCACCACATCCGTATTTCAGGTATCAGTTATCAATGTAGAAGATGCTACAATCTTATATCAAAAACAGTTTGAATGCCGGCTATCTGGTGGAATCGCCTCTTTGCAATTTGAAATCTATAGCCATAATGGATATGACAAGGACATTTTGATAATAGCAATGGAAGATTCGTCTATTTTTATTCTTGAGGAAGAAACTGGGAAACTTTTGAACCCCAACCCAGTTCAGACAGACAAACCCTCTAAAGCCCTTCTTCTGCAGATGTTGGGTGAGCTTTATGGCCTTGGATGTAAATCAATTGTTTTTGTTGTATTATCATAACACTATATGATTCTAAAGCCCTTAACAAATTGTGCATGACAGAGTTATCACCCAATGATGCATCAGTTTCAGATAACCACAATACAGTATCGAAGGAATCATTGTTGTTACTTTGCACTGAAAATGCAGTCCGCTTATTTTCCTTGAGCCATGCAATTCAGGTATTTTCATTTCTAGTTATCTATCATTTTTTCTTTTACATGACTTACTGTTGTTCTTATGGCATTAAACTCCATTCAGGGAACAAAGAAGATAATTAATAAGAAGAAATTTAGCAGCAATTGTTGTTTCGCCTCTCTTATTCATAGCTCTTCTGATGAAATTGGACTTATACTTGTCTTCTCCAATGGGAAAATTGAAATAAGGTGAGGCAACTGCTTAGTTTCAGACTTCAATGTCTCTGTGCATATTAAAATTATATTTATGTGCACATCTACTCTCTTTTGTGAAACTCCAGATCCCTGCCAGATTTATCCTTGTTGAAGGATGCCTCTTTACGAGGTTTTGTGTACTCAAGAAACTTGAATTCAAGTAGTTTCATAGCTTGTTCATGTGATGGAGAAACCATCTTGGTATGTACTGACCATGCTTTCCTCAAACTCTTTCAGTTTTCAAAAGACATTATCTGCTAAAAAGAGTGTAGATTTCACTTGTAAATAACGCATTACCTTTAAAAAAATAACCAGATAAATTTTACAGGTTAATGGAGAGGAAACCTATTTTTTCTCTACACTCTGCCAAGATGACATCTACAGGTATGATATCGTTAGCAATGTGTACCATGGTGAGTATGTGAATTTGATAGTTATTACCATGTAAAGAAGTTCATGTACTGTCCTGAAAGTTCTGTCACTAGAGTGTTGTAATTTTGTGCCTTGGGGAGACCCATAGGTTCATGATACCATAATTGCCAATGTCTAACCTAATAATTTCAAATTTTGTTTTCAATTCTAGAGCTGAACAAACCTAGATGAGAGCTCCTTTTAGTTATTTTTTAGATTGGCTTATAGTATTTGAGTTCAAATGTTTGTACACAGGCACGTGGACAGCATTACTACGGTATACAGAAAAGAAAGCTCACCAAAGGAAGAATCCTCTTTAGTGGTGAAATCTCCTAAAGAAAAGAAAAAGGTAAATAATTGATCATAGAAAAACTGGAAGCCATCTGCACGACTATATATCTTTTCTGACAAAGGAAATATGGAACTCAACAGGGCCTGTTCGGAATGATTATGAAAGATAACAAAGGAAGCAAATCAAAAGAGAGTGATGCAAATGGCAGTGAGCAATGTATTACAACTTCTGAAAAGCTGGCTTCAATATTTTCATCAGCTAACTTTGCTCCACCATCTGAGAGAAGGAACAGTTCATTAAAAGATGAGGAAAACGTCGATCTGGACATAGGTATATGCTATTTATTTTCTTTTACTTGTGCAGCAATCTAGATATACTAATGGTTATACGTTTATCCCTGAAGATGATATCGACATTGATGACAACCCACAGAAGCAGAAAGGACCACATTTCCCTGGTCTGAGCAAAGACAAAATCAGCAAGGGATTCCAAAGCCTTAGAGGTCAGTAAAGTAAAATTATAAGATGTTCAAGTCTGGAGTCTACTGTGGCTTTGTAAAATTGATTCTGATTCAGAAAGAAAATTTCTGTTATGTCATTTATTTACATGCAGGAAAGCTGATGCCCAAGACTGAAGAAAAGACAAGTTCAGGAAATAAAAAAACTGAAGATGAAACATCAGTGAGTCAAGTTGACCAGATAAAGATGAAATATGGATATGCAAACGCAACAAATGATGTGAGTGCTTATAACTCATTTATGCAAATCATATGCATAGAATAATGCAAAATATAATTAGTAGCCACGTTTGATTACCATTTGCCGATCCGTTTTCATGTTTATATGAACAGGATTCAACCAGTGTTCCAAAAATGATCGGGAACAAGCTGCAAGAGAACATGAAGAAGTTGGAGGTAAGAAACCTATGCTTCTAATCTAACCACGCATCACGCACTTTGGAAACTAGACTTCAGGTGCTTAGCTTAATAAGAGGTGCCCTAAGGATATTATTGCTGTCGTTCCTATTGACATGTTCTGAACAGGATTTATCACAGTTCAGTCTCTGAACTACTTGTTATCACTACTCATTCCTTACCGGTTCCATATTTCTTTCAACAAAAAGCCCCCATACAAAATCCCTGCAGAAATTTAGAATACTTGCTAATGTTGCCTGATAAACACGCAACAGGCAGAGGGTTTACTATGGACCAATGTGCTTTCTGCAGGGCATTAACCTTCGGGCCGCAGATATGGCGACTGGTGCTCAGTCATTCTCCGCAATGGCAAAAGAGCTGCTCCGGACTACAAAGAACGAGAAGGGGACCTCGTAGCAATGTGGACATATACCAAATTTCTCCTCCTCCCTCCTGTTGTAAAGTTCTTTAGAATACCGCAATTGTCAAATTCCCTTCACTACGCATAGGCAGGTTATTGTAAATAATGAATTGAGAATCACCACAAGACATCACATTGAATTATTTTCTCTGCAACAGTTTCATTTGTAAACTTAATGATGAAAAATACCATTTTTTCATGGATGAACGATCAAAGTCTCTGAAATTTGGCTACATGCATTTCATGCAACTAATTTGGACCAGGTGGAGTTCAATGACCAAATCCATGGTGTATGTAGCCGTCTCTTCTCAAATTCAACAGAAAACGAAGACTTCCTCACCACCACGAAATTGAATAAACACAACGCATCCACAATGCATACCAAAATATATGCCACGGCAAAGGGCAAACCGCAATGTGCCCCTTGATAAAATTGAAGAGTTCAATACTCCATACATCTGTTTCTTCACCACAAACATATAATATAATATTAGACCGAACACAACTATATTTCCAGCAAATACAACTGAACGCATTAAATGTGCAAACACGTACAAGTTCAGTTTGAATCATCAAAATTTTAAAAGTACAACAGATATGATATTACATGTTACATGGAATTGGGTACATCCAGGCAGCAATGCTCATGTCCTTCTACTCCAGTGTTATTCATACTACCCAATTTCTATCTGATAACGTCTCCTTTTCAACATGCAAGTTGGCTACTCTCAACTACAAAATTGTCCACCTTCTCCGGTAGCATAAAAGTTACAGAATGCCATGCTCCTCCTCCTTAAGGAACAGAAGCATGCCTTATTGATGACTCACTGGTTCACTTCGTATCCTTATGCCGCTCAAGATATAACCACCAAATGCATTCATTTGCATGTGCGGATGAGTCCGCGATGGAAGCACCTGTATTGGACACAAGGAAGACCAGAATTTTGTAAGTTCATATATCACAATAGAGGCACATAAAATTAGAAATAATAGCGCATCCTACAGTGCGCATAATACATCTCGCGATTATTAGTAGTGTAAAGACAATTTTACCTTCACATTTGACCATTTGGATAAAAAAATTATATAATACTCAGAAGAAGATATATTTCTGCTATAAACTCCTCATGGTTCATGCACTGACCTGGTATTCACGTAGCCAGGGTTCAGAAAGCTGCAATCCAATAGCCCTTTTTGATACTTGCAAGGTGTGCATGCACTTTGCAAGAGGCTGCATGTAGATATAAGACAAGAAAGTATATATAAGTAACAATGCAAATCAGATTTTACAAAAGAGCAAACAAAGAAAGGATCAAATAAATCAGCATGACTTTTTTCGCCCACGTGTTAATAATTCAAGGCATGAAAAGGATGATTTATGACGTTTTTCAACTCTAGCATAAATAGAACAAACCAAAGAATTATTTAGTTCACAACTGGCACACTTCGGTATCAATGACTCGATGTCTAGGAATATTTACCTCAAGATATTGATGATAGATAGCAAATGGAGCTGAGTAAGACAATAGTGGAAGCAGATCAGCAACCAAACTCTCTACCTCATGGCCCGGGGCAGCAACAATTAAACTGCATTAAGGAAAAAAACCATCACATCAATCAGAACTTGTACTACAGTAGCATAACAGCTTTCATCATAACTTGTGTTACCTGCTAAAGCCATGTTCTTTCCAATATTTCATCTTCTCTGGTGATGGTGCTTTTCCAGGTTTAGATTTGGAAGCAACTGAATCACCATCACCATCTTTGCAGTCTACAGATTCACATAGCATCCAGAGATCAAAACTTAACTTCCCCAGAAACATTTTAGCTTCATTAACTGCTTACCTAATGAAGAGTTTTCATCTTGACCATCCAAAGGCTTCGAGACCTCCATATCAGTTGGTTGTTCTGTTGACAATTGTGCCTTCTCATCTGCTGTGTCAACTGCCTGTGCCAGAGATGCCCGTGCATCCTCATCTTGTACTACAACAGAATCAACCACTTCCCCTTCAGTGCTACCATTGAGAACGGAAGGAGTATTCCCAGAACTTTGCATTGAGCATAGGTCACTAAGCGGCACCTGAACAATCCTGAATGGAGAGTTTATCACAACATTTTTAGGCATGGTATAACTTGAACTCTATTTGGTTGCTGCCCACTTTTATAACTTTAACTGCTTCGTTCATATATCTATTAGCTTCAAATAAGAATATAATAATATTTCTATCATGGCTCTATTGATCAATAAACGACAAGTGAATGCTTATATTAAATTTGATGGTAAAACATTATCAAATCCAGTTTGACTGGCAAATGTAGTGTATATTGTATTATTTTAAAAATGACCTAACAAGGTTTAAAACTAAGAAATGATTTGAGCTTGAAATTTCGTAATAGACTAAAGCTTAAAGGTCTAACTTTACAATTTTACAATGTATAGAATTACATATTTAATTATTTAATGCGCTCTAAATAACTTGTGCTTGGACTTTGGATGGCAAATGTGCTACTGACTTGATTAAAATCTCACTTTTCCATAACACTATTGAAGCATTCTCTAATTGAAAGCTAAATAGTGCCAAAAGAAAATACCTGCTGACCATATCACTGCTCAGATTGTACATTCTTATAATGTCTATGGAGCTGGGTGAACCAAGATATGTGCTGCAAACATATCCTGTACCTGTTAATGTAATGAACAGCATACATTATTAACAAAAACTTTACAATTTTACACAACCTATGGATTATAATGGGTATGCCAAGAAAACACCAAAACCAGTTCTAATTCAACAAAAAATTGTTGATGAATGCCAGACATTGGCACTTGACACAATGGCAGGTACATGTAACTTATAAACTTATTAAAATAAGATTGCACTTTGTGGTAACAAGCAGTGTGGCTTGCACACTTTAGAGATCACATACCAGAGCATTTATTATTGGCTTATTGCTCAAACAACTAAGCATAAATCAAACAGTCGTACAGCAAATTCCATCAAAGATCTTGGTGATTTCTTGTCCATGATAACTAGGTAAAGAATATGCATTTTGAGAAAAAGGTATCAAGTGCAACATTTAGCATCTGAATATAGTTGATATAGCTGGATTGTATTTAATTCAACCTATTAGATTTGATCTCAGATAAGTAAAAGACAAACATAATTTACCTCCTAAACGTTCAGCAACAGCTCCAACAATTAAACCTCCAACCATATCAACCACAAGCACATCTGAATATGCACCAATGTTTGCCATAGATAATAAGAGAGATAGTGTGTCAACTCGCATAAACCTAGAAACCACAGCACAAAGCAACTGAGAGTTGTACACATTAAACAAGAAAAAAACTGAAATTAAAGAGGACTGAACCAAAAATAACAGCTGCCACTTCAAGAAAAAAGATTACCCTATTCGACCTGGACTTTTCTTGAAGTATGTCTCACAAATGCTGCAAATGAAAAGGACCACAAAATTATGATGCTGTCCATATGATTAAAAATAAATTTACAATTGGCAAAAATCTGGCAATCGATTTTTAAAGAGATGCACCTTACAAGATATGAGTTATAGTAGAACATTACAAAATATATGCAAACTTTCCAGATAAGTTAAGCTACGTTTGCTAGTCAAGGTTTCATAACAAAATATGGAAACAGATATTTCTTTTACAAAACACGTTTGCTAGTCAAGGTTTCATAACTAAAGCTAATTGGCATTACATATTTACCTGCCAAAAAATTATATTGTTATCCAAACAGCCCAAGTATCATTACTTTCAATTAAGTGGGAATAAAAATTCAGAACAGTTTCGAGCTTGCTCACCTTGCATGGCAGACTAGACACTAGAACTAGTTTCATTTGCATTATTCACCTCCCACTCTGGTCTCTACACGCCCTATCTCTCAATTCGATATCTTCCATGGAATTTTTTATTCAGTATAATTGAACTGGCTGTGTTAATAGTAGTATAAAATTCATCATGTTCTCTTGTCTCTTGGAGAGAGCATTAAGAAAATTCGTACCACAAAAGCATAAAGGTTAATATATCTGGTGGTGCGCATGAGAACGGTATTTAAATTACAGGTAGATATCTCCAAAAAAGACTTTGCATATTTTTAAAATGTACAAAAAATTATAGAAATGTACCTTCGGGTAGAGGGGCGTCGCAAAAGAACTTTAGGTGCATATTTCTTTTGTTTCTTTAACTTGTATTTCTCCTGCAATCGGGATGATTTAACTAAATCAATCCTCTGCACTCTTCGAGCATCAGCAGAACAAAGAAAACAAAGTTACTTAAATATTATACTAACTTGTGAGAATGCAGTTTTCTTTCCAAATGTCGAGCTGTTTGCTATCAAAGCTTCAACAATCTCGTCACCAGTTGCACCATCCCTATTCCGAAAAATAAGTTTGTGTTAAATCCTAGAGAACAGAGAAAAAGCATAGATTACTATTTACTAAGTATAAGTCGAATAGGATCAAGACCTCACCTCTTCATTGCCTCTATGTCATCACTAGATAAATTCTGGGCTGTATTGTTATCAACCAGGGACCTATTGTCCCTAGTTTCATCCTGCACTTGGCCATCGGCACCATCTTCCATGCTATCCTCTGGATAAATGAGTCATAGTTACAAAAATGGAATAGTGTAAAAGCATATGTTTGGCTGAATCTAGACAGTAAGAAACATTGCAGCATGGTGTTTATCTTTATAAAAAAAAATGGTGATTTTCAGTTAGGAATAAACATCAAGCTATCACTCATTAGGCACAATGATAATGCAGAGTAAGATTACGGCACTTGGGACCTAGCGAAGGTTTAATAGCTGACTAACAATGAGCAATTATGTGCTTCCATTATTTTTTAGTTCAATATTGCAAATTGGGAATTGAAAAGCTCTTCAAATTTAAACTGTACTTGGCAATTCAAGTTGAGAATCTCACCAATTCGATTAGACAAATGTTAACTAGTTCGTTAGTTAGCCAACTTTTCGTTGAGATTTGCAATCAGAATCGTTGCAACTTGATTTTTTGTGGAATTGTTTAAAACTGGTGAGTTGGCAGTTTAAGTTGAGAGTTTCGCTGATTCGAGTTGGCAAGTGTTAGCTAGTCGTTCATTAGTGAACTTTGGCTTGATAGGGGCTTCGAATCAGAATCCTTACCACGAGATGGGGCATCCCCGGCGGCGCAGGGGACGAGTCCGTCAGCACCGACGCGGAAGAGGGAGCCGAAAGGGCGCCCCACGAGCGGCTGCAGCGAGCAGGTCTTGTTCCCAATCTTCACCGTCCTGCGCCCACACCACAAGGGTTGGTTTCGGGTGCGTAGAGAAGTTGAGGATGGGGCGGGGAGGGTTGTACTGACGCTGCGGGGGTGAGGCGGAAGAAGGCCAGGCGGTCGCCGTCGTTGATGTCGAGGAGGACGCTGCAGCCCTCCCACGCCTCCCGAGGAATCGCCTGCGGCGGCGGCGGCGGTTCCATTGTTGTGGCGATTTGGGAGAAAGCGAGGCGACAAGCGAGGGTTTAAGGAGGGAGCGGGTCGGATTCTTTTTTTTCGTGTCTTTATTTCTTTCTCTCTTTTTTTTTTCTGAAACGGAGCGGGTCGGATTCTGGTTCAGCTATTTTTAGAAGAAGGAAAAAACTGTGTTATGTCTATTATGTGCATGCAGAAAAGTTGAAGCCCAAGACTGAACATGTAAATCATAAAGCGAGGGTCACTGGCTCACTGCAGGAACATCAGATTGTGAGTTATGTCCTCCGAGACAGTTTTACTCGTGCACCCGTATATCTAACGAGGATAATAATAATAATTTTCAAGGCAATGCGACAGATGCAACCCATCCTGGTTAGTTCATTCCCAATTTTTCCCTGGCACATAGCATCGTTTCTTCGCTGTAATTACAGCGCTGGAAGTCTAGGCTAAACTGTAAATGCCAAAATGAATAGTAGTTTCATGAATAGTAATTTGAAATGGAGGAAGTAGTTTCATGTAAATGCCAAATGCCAAAATGAATAGTAATTTGAAACAGAGGAAGTAGTTTCGTGAAGAATGCGGCACTAGTAGATAGTTCGGTAATGACAATTAGTAATTGTAAACAACTCGATCGATATCTGAATGGATCAGGCTGATAACGGACAACACCACGAGACAAAATCAAAGAAGAGATAAGCATCGTAGGAGAATTGCAAACAATCAAATACCACGCATCCAATGCTACTCAAGCATAGACGGAGGACGGCAGAAACAATTAACAGCAAACCAACTGCAGGGGGTAGTCACCCAATCGTTCGATAGAACAAGCAAAACAACTGTTTACACATGCGGATGAGGCTGGCAACAGTATCCGGCTCTTTCCCTGCTAATAGTTAAACGGGCACTCCAGCATGTCATAGCCCTAGGGTACCTTCCATCTACAGGTTCTCCTTACAGCATATAACATCAAAAGGAACAGCAGCATATCAAGCTAAGTACAAAAGAAGCAAACACCCAATTGCACAGCTGCTGTTCCCCATCCTACTATTTACTCCTCATCTTCCTCCTACAAGAAACAGATTAAGCAGATGTTAGCAACAATAGGCAAATTCCATCAGAACTGTGACGCATGGATTTTATATACCTCGTTGCCATCCTGCTCATCATCATCCTCAACCTCAGACTTGGACTTGTCAGAACCTTCTGCTTCCTCACCTTCACCACCATCAGTTTTGGCTTTCTTGGAGCTAGTGCTCTCCTGATAAAATAACACAGCATATCATCACTAAATGGAAACATAAAGTGAAGGAAGTAGAAGATCAATTCCAAGGAATTCTAGGCAATAGTAATATTGGTAACTGGGTAGTGCTAATCATTGGATGTCTTAAGTTACTCAACCAGCAAAAGCAGACACCAGCATCGATATCCATCACTGTCTTTTCCTAATCTTCTCACTTTTTTCATGATGTTTCGACTTTTGAGTGGGAAATTTCCAACATAATTGGAAAGACTTTCAACTAGGCTGGATAACTTTCGAACTAAAATCTGGAGAACCTCCGAGGGGGAAATTTACTTTTAAACCAAAGATTCCAGAGAAGGAACAGGTTGCCAGATTGGGCTTTCGATAAGACGATTCTCTGCTGTGGAAGCATCTAGTAGGCGAGAAAGAGAGAAGCTTGGTTCAAGCAGCCAACACAAGGTTCATTAGAGCTGAATCAATGTGAAGTGGCAATAAAGTGCACAGAATGGCTACAATCATCAGGACACAAGGATTAGCAAGTTTGAGAGGAAGTGAAGTAGCATAAAGCACACACGTGAGTTGTTGCTTCATCCAATGACTTGGATTCCATCATGGAAGATATAATTGTGCAGGATGGTAACTGCTCACAAGAAAACCAAATGATGCACATTAATAGTTCCCATGCTATTGGAGCCAAATCCAGGTGCAGCAGCACTGAATGGAGCGTGCAGTCATGACTATAAAACTACCGTGGACAG
Organism: Setaria italica; assembly: GCF_000263155.2. Taxonomy (NCBI): domain Eukaryota; kingdom Viridiplantae; phylum Streptophyta; class Magnoliopsida; order Poales; family Poaceae; genus Setaria; species Setaria italica. The sequence continues at coordinate 27,245,669 of NC_028456.1, read as the reverse complement.
GGATTTGCAAGATTGAGATGCGAGGATCCAAACAGTAAGGAAGAGGAAAATGACTCCTCTAGTCATAATGTATCACAATGGACAGGGTGGAAAGTAGCATAAAGCACATGCGTGAGTCATTGCATCATCCAACTACGCGAATTCCATCATGGCAGGATATCATATACAAGGGTAATCACTCACAAGAAACTGACAGTCACACATTAATAAGTTCCCAGCTGTTGGAGCCAAATACAGTTGTAGCGGCACTGAATGGAGGGTGCAGTTATGCCATTATGGGTTTAAATGGCCAACGACAAGGATTTGCCAGTTTGGGAAGTGCAGAACTAAATGATAAGGAAGGGGAAAGTGACTCCACGCGTCACGACAAGAAACTGACAGTCACACATTAATTAGTTCCCAGCTGTTGGAGCCGAATACGGTTGCAACAGAACTGAATGGAGGGTGCAGTTATGCCGCTATGGGTTCAAAAGGCCAGCGAGTCAACGACAGGGATTTGCCAGTTTGGGAGGTGTGAACCTAAATGGTAAGGAAGGGGAAGTACTCCACGAATCATAAAGCATCACGACAAATGGTGGCAAGTAGCAGACAGCACATGTGGACCCCTTGCTTCATCCAACTACTAGGATTCCATCACGGGAGGATATACTAGTGAGGGAGGGTAACCGCTTACACGATAAACGACAGATGGCATTAATTAGTTCCCATGCTAGTGGAGCCAAATCAAGGTGCAACGGCACTGAATAGAGTTTACAGTCATTGCTATAAACCTCCAGTGACGGAGTGAGAACCCCAAGACTTCGTTAGTCATAACGTATCACGATGGACATAGTCAAGCCACAGCCAGCAGGTGCATGAGTCCTGGCTTCATCTAACTACTCGGATTCCATCATGGAAACCTGACGGTACAGGAGGTAACCGCTCGCAAGATAACCAACAGATGCCCATTAAAATAGCAAAAACCTAGTAATATTACCTTTTTCTTGTTTGTGGGCTTGCTTGCCTTGTCTTCCTGCTTCTTGCCCCCACCATACTTCTTCTTTTCCTAAACAAGTAAACATTAAACAGTTAGTGAGAGAAGTATTCGTCTTTCCTTCTACTGAATAGATGCATGCTAACTAATATGAGAAACTATATAAGCATTGCAAGCATTCGTATACCTCATCGGACATAGAGCGCCACTTCTCCCCAGCTGCCTTTGTCACCTGTAAGCAAAGCCACAAACCAGCGCAGGCATATATGAGCCACCTAAGCGAAACCCTAACAACAGGCTACACGGCTAGGGTGAGGAGAACCAACTCACATCCTTGACGCCCTTGTTCTCGGGGTGCTTCTCCAGGTACTGCGGCCTGAACTCAGCCCTATAAACACCACCGCACAGAAAATTCAACAAAACCCTAAAGTTTTGAAAGAGGGTGCGCGTAGATCTGGAGACGCGAGAGGATAAGGAGAGGAAGGAGGGTAGGGCTTACAGAAACGCGAAGAAAGGGGTGAGCCCGCGCTTGGGGCCGCCGGCCTTCTTGCGCTTGGCACCGGAGGCCTTGAATCTGCATCGAAACAGCAAACCACAGGCGCAGCAACGCACAGAAATCAGCTGCTACCCCGCTGCAAGCCACATACGAATCGCATAAGGGACAAGAGAGGGGAGGAGGGAGGCGAACTTACGAGGCGTCGGCGCCAGCCTTGCTCTTCATGGCGGCGCGCGGTTAGGGTTTGCTAGGGCTAGGGCGCCGGTGACGGTGAGGATGGGATTGTGGGAGCGGGGGGAGGCTTAGAGTTTGGTTGGGGAAATGCGGTGCTGGCGAGGGAGAGCGATGATGATGAGAGGAGAGGAGGTAGAGGTGTCCGTGTGAGTGCGTGAGAAAGGGTGGGGACTTGGGCTCATGTTCGGGAAAGTGGGTGACGAGGCCGTGCTGCGGCCCACTTTCGCTGCCTGCACGCTCTGTCGGCCCAGCTACGTCGCGTCGATCGCCAACGCCCTCAATACATTTTGTAATTGGGACGTCAATATTTTGTCTCACGAAAACTCCAAGGAAAATGCATGCGCGTTGAGGCAGGGACTGCGTTATGCCAGTTTTTTAATTGAATAATGTATTTCTATGCCGGGCTCTTTATAAACACTAGCATGTTACCCATACGTTACGAAATTCTTTTAAAAAAGATTTAAATTTCTAGACTCTAACAATTAACTAACAAAAAAACTATTTAAATTTCTTGACCCTAACAATTGACTTAAATGGCTTGATGCAAGCTTTATATATACTTCTTTTTTTTCAAAAGTTTTTAGGGTACAGCTGTACCCCCCATGCATCCACATTGATCGATCCACCCCTCGGTGGACTAGTGAGCGTTCCACCCTGGAGTCATTGAAACTTCCTCGTGGTCGAGGTTTTTTTTCTCTCACTTCGGAGAAATGAAGAATGTTCAAAAGACTTTCCCCCACCACACAGAGTGAGATTTTATTAAAAAGGATCTACATATATAATCAGCCACAAATAAACGAGAGGTACAAAGATAAATGGCATCTTATATTATCTAACACGCAGCTATGTATACACAAATCGTTACACATAATCCTCATAAAAAAATCATTACGCCTAATAGATTTTATGTAGAACCCACCACCAAATGTGCTTTTTATAGAGATAAAGGTAAAGCAAGATGAAGACATATGCAATATACCAAATCGCTCAGAAGCCATTATAATGATGAAAAAAAAAGAAAAGATGCAGTACGCACACAAGTTCTTCACTCCTAACGGTTGAGTGTGCGTGCGTCTGCATCTGTAGTGTTTCGCATAAAAGTTCCTTACTCCTAGCAGTCAACAAAAATATAAGACCATAAGATGTGCTTCCAATGGACAAAAGAAAGACTTCAACGTCCTCTACCCCTGGTTGAAACAGTCAAGATGCACTCAGATACAGTATATAAACAATCAGTATGATGACATTGTAATTTCAGCAAATTTTCAGAGCCAGCAAAGAATCGATGTCCTTCAGAACTATACAATGGCAGGGCCATAGCAAATGCATAAATCAATTCTTGTTGCATCCGAATAAACATTGCTATACATCTGCACAAAATGGGCATCAATAGTAGCCACCTTGTACCTATGCTCTTGTACACATTGCTATATAGTACTATTTAAAGATAAAGCAATAGCAAAAGAATGATCAGTCTTTGCCGTTATTCTGTAGTTCCTCTCAAGACCTGTTGTGCCTTCTCCATCTGGAACTGTATGATATTCTCCTTCCACAAGCTGTTTTCCAAGTACCTCTCGTAGAATGTTGCCTCACCATCCAATTTTGCTGCTAGCGCCACCATGCTTCGAGTTCCATATCGTGCCTGAAACCAAGCAGAAATATGGCTACAGTCTGTTTCCAAAAAGAATTATGAAAAGACATACATAGCTACTGAGATACTGAATGTCATGTGTTTTACCTGTCCTTTTGCAGTGTCAATGAAAATAGAGCTTAAGTTGTATTCCCATTCAGGGTCAACGCCAGTATCAGGCACCATAGATGTATCAGCCTTGATCGTATCCATCATCAACTCTTCCACCATCTGTTTTACAGAAGCTTCTGCATCATCATGTGTTTCCAGATATTTTTTGAAGCTCTGTCCTAAACGCAGTGCCTGCAGGGTGAGAAATGAATTCTAAAAGTAAAATATGTCCAAGAATTGTTTGGCTTTAAATTATTGTAAGAAATTTGGTCCGAAAATAACCTAGGAGAGCAAAAAAGAATTGTATCCGTACCTAACTAGCTAATAGTAGGGAGCACAAGAAAGGTTTTGAATGAACTTGTGAATTATTTGTACTAGCTCATCTCTTCTTTTAGTGGCATGAAATGCACAGATCCAGGTTATCACATGATGAAACTAGCATGAAGCCCAAAGCGTTGCATTTGCCTATGAACTCCGTGACTAGTAAACCAACTCAGTAAAAAAAGCTATGCAACTAAATTGACCAAATTATTCACTCAGTCAGCTTCAGAGAAAGCAAAGATAACATACATAGACCAATCATTCAGCTACAACAGATATTTCAGATATCCAGGGTAGAAAAAAGAAACTTGCCATATGCAAATGTCAACAGCAAAGAGAACATAATAGTACAAGTTCCATTATTGAATAGTAGTTTCTCATATATTCTTGTAATTGTAAAATAAGCATATAATCATATCACAGAATAGGTTATCGGAATTTATTGATAAAATGACCTAACAATCCGCAAAGGAAATTGTGGAAGGAAACAATAGAATGACAAAAAAAGCCCAGCTAGTATGTTAAAGCAAATTGCAAGATGAAATGAGCATCCTGCATTTCACTGCATCCTGCAAAATCAATGGGCAGTTGTATAATAGGCTAATGGGGGATCAAGTAGACCTGACAAGCATTGTGGCAATCGTGCAAAGAAACCAAATCTGAACTCTCAAATGTTTTACCACTTAAAAAAATAATCACATTCGTAATCATAATATCTATAGAAAATGCCTTTAAGTCTTACCTTTGGCCAAGGGGAATTGATTGAAGCATTCGAAAGCACATGAATCCCAGGAGCAACTGTGTGAATCACAGGATCATCTCCAGGTCTATTAGAGATGTAAACCATGGTTCCTGAGTTCACATCAGCCAATATAAGGTTAAAACCATTGTACTGATCTGCTTCCTTTGCAATTTCTGCTGCATACTCCAATGGACCCTGGCTGCCCTACATTCAAAATGAAGCAACTATCAAGCAAGGTTTTCTAAAAAAATATTAAACAGCGAGGCTATGGGGAAAATGCGAGCTGAATAACTAAGGTTTCCTTGCATAGAATAGAAGGCAGCACAAATGGGCTACTCAGTCATTTTATAAAGGTAAGACTACTCGAAATGCTGAAACTTGACTGTGAACCAATTAAACATTCTAAGACATCCACGCCTCTACATTTTTCTTCTGCAAATGATCTTATCTACACTGACAGATTGGCACTGACACCATGGTTGCCTACTGGCACAGAACATTTTAACAAGCGTGTTCATTCCCTTGGCAGCATATGCAGAGCACGATCTCACAGTAATCTAACTATGTAAGCTTAGCCCTCCATCATCATAGCATCATTTAAAATACTAATCAATCACAAAATTGACAAGGTCGAACCTGAAGAAACCTGACGGGGAGCTGCCCTCTGGTCTTGGCGCCGATCAGCGAGCCGGGCTCCCGCACGTTGGTAAGGAAGGCGAGCTTCCCGTCCCTCGTGCACCCCATCCACGTGCCCCCGCCGAGCTCGTCCCTGCCCCCGAGGATCTCCTTGCCGTCCTCCCCCGGCGCCCACCACTGCGCCGGCTGCGTCGGCCTGCACCAATTCGCGGGTACGTCGGCTTGGGTAGATAGATGCATCGGACATAAGAAGCGGCGATAGAGCTGGATAGGGCGGGGCGGGGCGCGCACCTGGAGTGGTACTCGTCGCGGTTGAAGAGCAGGAGTAGGCGATGCGCCGGGTGGCACTCCCACGCCCACGCCGCGATGCACATGGCCCGATGGACGAGGCCGATTGGGGATCCGGGCGGTGGCAGGGAGGGACGAAAAGAATCGATAGCTTGCCGGAGCTGATGCGCCGCGCCACCTCGCCGGGGGTAGTTGGGCTAGGGCAAACTACCGGGTACCGTCGGAGCTGGCGTATTTGCAGAAAAGCCCCTTCAAATGTGCGTATGTGCGTAGCAGGACTTATCCCTTTTCCTATGGGCTAGGCCGGATCGCGATCCGTTAGCAAGTGCACGGCCCAGATCGTGTCCCGCCTGCAAGTGACTCTCCCATGGCGGCACGAGACCGTGCGCCCAGCAGGCGGCAGGGGCGAAACCACCGTCGGCGCTACTCGGACTCGCTGGCGCACCGCTCCGGTGGTGCGAAGGCCTCTGGAAGAAATCTCTAGTACCGGTGTGTGAATCGGGGAAGGCTGGGGTTGTGGCTCGGCTGGGAAGAGGGCCAGAGAGGCGTTTGCATCCTAGCTGGAGCAGTGGAGCTAGGAGGACTGAGGGCGTAGTGTAGGCTGTGGGCTGTTGCTGAATAATCTGCTGGACAAGCGCAGCAATGGACTACAGCTATCCGTCGGCCGTCGAGACGATGAGCTGGATACGCAACGTTACTCTGGATTATGGAACTTGGAAGCGTCCCCACGCGAGCCAAGTGTTCGACACAATGACTCTGTAGCGTCGTCTTGAGCATTGACCATTGCGCCCATTGGGAACCTGAGACAGTGATGTCATGAGGGTGGTTCGAGGCTGAAAACAGTTGCCACCAGATCCATAGCACCAAATTAATTCAAGAAAGGGTCAGATTTGATTATTCTGGATTATAATCATCCCTTATTACAAATGGAGCTCATGGCATGGAACAGGAGCACTTTATAGAGGTATAAGCCACAGATGCCTGGAATTGCATACAAATCATCTTCTATTATCAGGACACACAGTAGCCAGCTAGCTGCTGTCTTCTCAACTTAGATTTTTGTTTTTGTTGTTGTTTTTCTGGCTTTGAAGCGCTAACTTTTTTTTTTTGAATTTAACCAAGTCGTATGTTTTCAGGGTCTCAATGAGATGGTTTCCAAATGTAATGCTGCCGGTATTCATGATCGTTGGTGATGCGATACATATGAAAAACTCCTACGGCATAAAAGGGAATAAGCTAGCTTCCAAAAACTAACAAGTTACTTAGGTGAGTTTTCCTCATACCAGTGCATGATTGTCATGTGCATAACCCGAAACTCAGTTGAGAAAAGTACACAGCAGGCAAAAGTAGCTCATGTAAATCTACTGTGTTCGGTAGTGCTGGCTGCAGCTGCAGCAGCCAGACAGCAGCATGAGCAGCAGCTGCAGTCAGCCGATTTAGTGCAACAGCTGCTTGGTTAAGGCCCTGTTTGTTTGGGCTTTCAGCTAGCTTTCAGCCCCCAGAAGCTGCAGCTGAAAGCCCAAACAAACAGCTAGCTTTCAACCCTAGATTTTCATGGGCTAGAAGCTGTGGAAAGCCAAGTTATAGTAGAAAGGTGGAAAGGAGGAAAAAACCAGCTTCTGGTGAGCTTTCAGCAGGAATTACCCGCCTGCCATCGCTAAAGGGCCGAAACGGTACCTTCTTTTTTCTCCTGTTCGCCTCCTCCTCCCAACCTATCCACTCCTGCGCCGCCCTCCCCATCGCGCCGCCCTCCCCAACGCGCCGCCCTCCCTCCGGCCGCCGCTCATCCCGCGCCGCCCTCCCTCCGGCCGCCGCTCATCCCGCGCCGCCCGCCGGCCATCCCATCGACCCGCCACCCTCCCCATCCGGCCGTGCTCCCTCCGGCCGCCGCTCATCTCGCGCCGCCCGCCGCCCATCCCGTCAACTCGCCGCCCTCCCCATCCGGCCGTGCTCCCTCCGGTCATCCCGCGCCGCCCGCCGCCCATCCCGTCGACCCGCCGCTCATCCCCCGCCGCCCGCCGCCCATCCCGCGCCGCCCGCCGCCCATCCCGTCGACCCGCCGCCCGTCGCCCCTGCGGCCGCCGCCCGCCGCCCGTCCCTGCGGTTGCCGGCCGCCGCCCGCCCCTGCGGCAGCCGCCCGTGGCCCCTGCGGCCGCCGCCCGCCGCCCGCCCCTGCAGCCCCCGCCCGTGGCCCCTGCAGCCGCCGCCCGTCGCCCCTGCAGCAGCCGCCCGTGGCCCCTGCAGCTGCAGCCGCCGCCCGTTCAATTGCAGCAGCCGCCCGTCGCCCGATCTGCTCGTGCCCGATCTGCTCGTGCCCGATCTGCAGCGACCGTGCTCGTGGACGATCTCCAGCGGCCCGATCTGCAACACAGTCCCTGCTCGTGGACGTCGCCACATCTGCAGCAAGGTGAGCACTACAACCCCTAGAATTATGGTAGCCTAGAATCACGGTCTAGGAGCTTTGAATCATGGATTAGGATTTGGAATCAGCAATCTGTTAAATGATATCTTTGTATGCAATCATGAATAAAAACTCTCTGTCTAGATGGATAACAAAGGAAAGGGCAAGGGAAAGAGCAACGAACCCGAGAAGGTTGTATGCCAAGCAGATTGGGAAAATCCTGAAATGACTACAATTTTTTGTAACATTGTTGTTGAGGAGATTGCAGCTGGAAATAGGCCTCTAGGTACACTGAATGCAAGAGGCTATAAGAACTTGCGGGAAAAGTTTTTCACTCAAACAGGAAAAAATTATACCCAGAAACAACTGAAAAACCGTTGGGATAACTTGAAAACCTTGTATGGTTTTTGGAAATCGCTTTGGAGCGATTCTGGCCTTGGAAGGCATCCTGTTTTGGGGATACCTACAGCAAGTGATACATGGTGGGAGACAAATACAAAGGTTAGCAATATGTCGTGTGTATGTTCATTGGAATTCTTTGTACTATATGCAAGTGACTAATGTATTCTCTGTTTTTTTACAGGGACACCTCAGGAGGGAGAAAAAGGCATTCCGTTATGCTCCTCCACCATGTTTGAAACAATGGGAAATTATGTTTGAGAAGAGTCATGTCTCAGGCCAATCTGCATGCATTCCTGGTGAAGAAGGTGGTGGGGATAGCGTTCCCAATGAAGAAGAGAGGGATGATGATCCAATTCAAGAAATAGGGAGTGAGCAATTTACACCCACATCATCTACACGCACTGTACTGAAGAGGAAGGTGACATGTGATAGCCCTAGGAAAATTAGTCCAAAGAAGAAAGGGAAGAATCCTATGGTGAGGGTGATGTCACGCATGGTGGATGATGTGATTAGTTCCAACTCTGTGACCTCCAAAGCATTGACCGGTGATTTCACTCGTGAGTCGGTTAGAGAGGTTATGGCATTGGTTAAAGAATGTGGAGCTGTAGAAGGAAGTGATGAGCACTACATTGCAACACAGTTGTTCAAGCATTCTGCAAATCGTGAAATTTTTTTGTCTAGCTTTGATACCAATGAAGGAAGGTTCAATTGGCTGAAGAGATGCTATGAAGAAAGAAAGAAGTAGTCGGCCATGCAAGAATTATTTCTGTATCCTATCTATCTAGTTACTGTTATTTTTGTAAAACTCTATATTTATGCCTTGTGATGTATTTGTGACCTACTGTTAGTTGTACCAAACTTGTGATACCTAGTTACTGTTATTCATACCAAACTTGTGATGTTATTGTCCATGTGTCTTTATGTAGATGAGTTCTGCAAGTGATGAATCAAGTGATGATGAATATTCGAAGTTGTTGGAAATTGCAGTTGGTCAGCAGAAAAAGATGACTCGGTTGATCAATGCTGCAAACATGTTTGGTATGTATTATGATCAAACTTATCTAAACAAGTCAGGAAGGAGACAACCTGAGGTGACTGGTTATCAATGGGTTACTACAACTTTGAACAGACATAGATCATGTTATAGAATGTTCAGGATGACAAGGGCAGTTTTTGATAGTTTGCACGAAACCTTAGTTACCAACTATGGGTTGAAATCAACTACGGGTATGCATTCCATTGAAACTTTGGCCATGTTTTTATGGATAGTAGGTGGTTCTCAAGCTTTTAGTCAAGTTGAGGATAGATTTCAGAGATCTACAGAGACCATTAATAGAAAGTTCACTCACGTGTTGAATTGCTTGAACAAAATGGCTGCAGACATTATTAAACCAAAAGATCCAGAGTTTTCTATTGTTCATCCTAAACTACAAGAACATCGGTTTTCACCTCATTTTCATAGTGCTATTGGAGCAATTGATGGAACTCATATCCCTGTAGTTGTTCCTTCTACTGAACAGATTACACATTTTGGTCGGTACCGATGTACCACTCAGAATGTATTGGCTGTATGTGACTTCGATATGAGATTCACTTTTGTTGTTACTGGATGGCCTGGTTCAGTGCATGACACAAGGGTTTTTAATGAAGCATTGCAGAAATATGCTGACAAATTTCCTTTTCCGCCAGAAGGTACAACAATATGGCACCTACAATTATTTTATTAAATGAACCATATATTATTACTAACATCTTAGAAATATGTGTAGGAAAATACTACCTTGTTGACTCGGGTTATCCTAATCGGAAGGGTTTTCTTTCACCATACAAAGGAGAGAAGTATCATTTACCAGAGTTTCGACAAGGTCCAGAGCCAAGAGGTAAAAAAGAAGTGTTCAATCACTTACATTCATCACTACGGAATGTGATTGAAAGGTCATTTGGTGTTCTCAAAATGAAGTGGAGCATATTACAAAAAATATCGAGTTATCCAATGGAAAAGCAAGCAAGGATTATAATTACATGTATGGCCCTACACAACTTTATTAGAGAAAGTGCTTTGACTGATGAACTTTTTGACTTGTGCGATCAAAATGAAGACTTTGTTCCAAGTGTTGCTCAAGCAACATCATCTCAGCCACAAGCACATGGACATGAAGAGAGCGACATGAATGCTTTCCGTGATAGTATTGCTGATGCTTTGATGGCCATGAGAGAGTAGTGTAATGTCGTTTGAACATGTTTGTGACTTATAAATGCATGGATAATGACCCATTAATTTTATTATAATTATGTTGTCAACAAAGTCTATGAATAATTGTGCATTAAACAAATACAATCAGTACGGACACATAGGGGTAATAGAGACATTGTACATCTCTTCCATGGGCTCTTATCCTCGGAGAAGCTGGGTTGCCAAACAAACCTCAGCTTTCGGAAAGCCAGCTTTCGGAAAGCCAGCATTCCAGGATGGAAAGCCAGAAGCCAGCTTTCGGAAAGCAAAAGCTAGAACAAACAGGGCCTAAGTCAGCATTTCGCTCTCTTGTTAACTTCTAAAGAACTTCAAATCTCTGGCAAATGCTACATGAGAGATTTAACAATTTAAGTCACATTTAACACAAGCTCTTGATATATCCATATAGACGTGAATGGAATCAGGGCAGTTGCCATTTCTCGTTTGAAAACACCAGTTGAGTGGCATGTGATATGCTAGAATATATTGTAGAACAAGGGTAAAGAGTACAAAAGGAGTCCACCACGATCCAAAAATGGGACAAAATTGAAAAGCGGGGGGGAAGGAATCCCACTCTCCCATCATGATTTGCGCTACTGCTAAACGTTTTGCTCCTGCCACCAGGGGCTTCCTCCTAGATTTTTGTCACAAGCATCAGCACCGAGGATTTCTTACTGAGAAACCCATGCATCACACTCCTTCCGTACTTCCTGGGAGACAAGGATCAAAGTGTAAGGATCTCTGAGGCGTTTCTGAATGGCGACCATGCAAAAAATTTACAGGTTGGTGGGTCCTAAGTTTTCCAAATCAATGGTTCCCATTGGAACGTTGACCCAAAGAATTGTGTTTTGATGGTTGCCAATTTTAACACATTCCTGATCTTGCATACATGAGAGCATATACAATGAAGGTGCTTAGATAAGAAAACTGATTTTTTTTCCCGGCCACGTCATACGCACCAGATGCTTATATGGTGGATAAGATGCTCTCAAACTATTCAAGTATCGTCACTGGTGCTTATGATCCAACTATTCAAACACTAGGAATCTACTGTAACTCCTCAAAAAGAGCACACTCTTCGGCCCTGTCTGGATCGCAGGATTTCCAAAGGAATTCGAAAGGAAGTCCATTCCTATGTTTTGATGACGTCATATGCCGTTTGGAACGAAGGAATGCAGCTCGCCGTTCCTATGGAAAGGGTTCCTTTCCTTCACAAAACGCAGGAACTAAAGAATCCACTCCAAACCAATGTTTTTCTTGAAGCTTGAGATGAAGAAGAGAGAGAAGGGAGAGCACAGGCGTGAGCGAGGCGGACAACCGGTCGGAGACTCGAGCCGCTGCGCCGCACATTCCTTCGGCACCGGCAAGGCCCGACGTACAGCGGAGCCGGCCTATGCGCTGCCGGGACGTCGCGCTGCGGAGTCCTTCTTCTTCCCTTTGCTCTTTCTGCGGTCGCTCTCTAGGTAGTGTCGCTGACGATGCGGAGGTGAAGAAGCTAGCGACATGCCTGCTCTCTCGTGTATAGCTCCTGCTCATGACCGTCCACAGGTTCTCATGATTGCTCCCTGCTGGATGGGGCCCATAATGCAAAGCCACCGCATTAAAAGAAACCATCTAATTAATCTGTTAATTAATCCATAAATCTATTTTAATCATTTATTATACCTTTAGCAGATTCCCGTGTTCCAAACGCCCCATTGCATTATATTTCTGTGTTTTTCCATTCCTCTGTTTTCCCACCACGTTCTCATTCCATCCATGTGTTTTTTTCCTTTCCTGCGTTTTCAATTCCTTCGTTCCCAACAGGCTAAGTACGAAGCTTTGCAGTTATGTTCAGTAACGTATTGTTATCGTTGTGTTCCGTCATGGAAGCTGGAGTATTGCTTGCGCTGATCCCTTGTTGTCATGGTTCTAGATAGCGGGCTGTAAATGTGAAAATGTTTCCGGTTTTCATGGTAAGTGCTAACATGTTGCATACATTCTGTACTAGGCAAGTGGACATCAAGCAAGCACGGAGAAGCTGTGAAGGGTCTCTGTCTCGTCCCGTTCCATGTACCTTTGCCGCCTTTTGGCGGGGTTGCATCACTGCCGCGGGACTGCCCAGACTGGCTGCCTGCCTGGAAGTTTGCTACCACTGCTCGTCACCCACAGCAAAGCATGCAGAAACTGTGAAACAAGAGGACAAAGCCGATCCAACCAACTCCGTCCAGTCCAGGCTCCTGCTTTATTTGCTCTTGGTCTTGGCTGTGGCTCTCCACCTCTGCTCGCTCCTCACGCCGTTTGCCCTCCCACCCTTGCCAGGCTACCAGAGTTTCGGTGAGTTACATTTGTAAGCTCTCCCGGGTTATCTCCCGTCTCTCTAGCCCATCCACTGATACGAGCACACCGCCATGCTTTTTATTCGATCACAAAGGCGAAACACGCGCGTTGTCATTGTCATTTTTTTTGCAGGTGATGCGCATACGGCATAGGCCTCCAGAGCAGGCTGCAGGCATTCGTCCAGGCAGGCAGAAGAAAACAGGAGGCCCTCGAGTAGGCCTGGGCAAATTTTATCAAGAACCGAACCGAACTACTCGAGAACCGAAATTTCGGTTCCCTATTCCGTTCTCAGTTGCTAGGAACCGAACTTTGTTCGGTTAAATGGTTTCTCCCCTTGGTTAATCGAAATAACTGAGGAACCGGAGGCCCAATAAGGCCCACTGGCCGGCCCAGCTTGAGCTAGTGAACTACTGCGTTGCTTCTACTGGCCGAGCGAGTAACCCTAGCACTTCAGTCTCCCGGTCTCCCTACCCGCGCAGCATCTCTGCGGCGCCAGCGGCGGAGTCTTGGCGCGGTGTCCTCCCACGGTGCCACATCCCCGCCCGACGGCCGGCGCGCCCTCTCGGAGTCCCGGCGCCCCCCTACTTCCTCCCGCCAGCCGCTGCATCCTCACCAGACGCGCCCTCCCGAAGTTGGTCGGTTAATTCGATTCGGAACCGGAACCGAACCAAACTAACCGAAACCGAACTTCGTCGGTACCGAGTTTCCTGAGAACTGAACTTCGTAAAAAACCGAAGAACCGATCGGTTCGTTAGTACCGAACGCCCAGGCCTACCCTCGAGTAGGGGACTAGACTGACTGGGAGTGAAGACAAGCAAGTGGACTCGAGAAGAACAAAAGTAAGTGAACGATGACTCTTTATTGCCTTTTATCCCTCTGCTTTTACGAGGAGCCTCTCTCTTTATCTGAACACCCATGGAAAATGCTCTGTTTGTTGGCCTCTGGCTCTGGGTTTGTTGGTTGTTGCCGTGCCATCGCGGCTAGAGGGAACGCGGCGAGATAACCCGGAAAAAGCTCCACAGCGCGGCGTCAGTGTTGAAGGCCTCTGGTTCTGGCCTTCTGAGTTTGTTCTGTCGTGCTCGCGGCTGCTCGGTGGTGTGACTGCCTGACCTACAGGAATACCAATATACCATATATATCCGAAGAGTCCAAGATCTGCAAGCCATTATTGCTCCAGCTGCTGCACATTTGTCGAAAGGCCCGAAATCACACCAGTTCATTGCAGTCCGCGGGATTTGCATTTCGCGGCATGTATAGCAAGCTTCCAAAATCCAAATGCCAACTGGTGTGGTGGCGTTACTACTCCACGTCAAGCCCACCTCCTAATTTTTGTCCCTCCCTCCCCCGCCGGCCTGAGAAAGAACCCAACGCGATCGAATTCTGTTGCCTCCTCCGCTCGCTGCCAGCCAAATTCAATTGCACGGCGGCGGCGTTCTCCCCTTCCTTCCGTTTCGAGTTTTGACAGCAGTAGCAATTCGCGATTCCTCAATTTCTCCAGTCAATCTCTCTCCATCTCGCCCCCACCAGGCCCCTCCCCCATGGACATGGACGCCGCCGTCTCCACCCTCACCGCGCTCTCCATCTTCGCGAGCACCGTCGAACACGGTCGGCGCCCGCTTTCTCCATAGTTTTCCTCCCGGCGCACGACGTGTGTGACTGACGCGCGGTGTTTTTCTTTTCCCCCCTTTCTCTGTCCGTGCAGCCGCCTTCAGGAGCGTGCACGGGTACAGGGTGATCGGGAGGAAAGATGGGAAATGGGTCCGGTGGGAGAGGTGGGTGGAGCGGCAGTTCGTCCTCTCCCTCTCCGTCCCGCCGTGCCGCGAGGTCGCCGTCCCCGCCGCCTCGCCGCGGATACTGATGGCGGGGTGGCGCGGCCGGCCGGTGTTCCGCGAGGGTCAGACCGTGGGCACCTGGCGGTGCATTGTGGCGTTCGATTCCGTCGCCGCCGTCAAGCCGTCCTCCCCGCCGCCGCCCGTGCTCTCCCCCTTAGTGTACGGATTATCAGATCACATGAGCTCGAAATTGATGCTGCGTTGCTGTCGCATAATGCTTTGATTTTTTGGGGCTTCCAATTCTGTTTTCCCAGGAAGTAGAACTGATGATTGATTCTGAAACCTTCGATCTTGTTCTTTCAGGAATCCACAGCTGGAGTGTCTACCTAATCTGTACAAGGACCTGCAAAAGGTTTTTCAGTTTCAGAAGGTGGAAAAGGTCCCACGGCGCGTTCTCCGTGATGCAAAAGAGCAACCAATCCATTCTGGTGAGCAGGAGAAAACTTCTGATGAAGCTGATTCATCAGGGTCTGATTCTGATGGGGATACTCAATCTGATAAAGGTGATTTTTTTTC
This sequence comes from Setaria italica, assembly GCF_000263155.2. NCBI lineage: Eukaryota > Viridiplantae > Streptophyta > Magnoliopsida > Poales > Poaceae > Setaria > Setaria italica. The sequence continues at coordinate 27,230,535 of NC_028456.1, read as the reverse complement.
TCTTCCTTAATTTGGAAATCTGTTTGGAACGAGTCTTAAATTTCTTTAGAGAAACTCTGTTTATCTGTCGAGGATTTCTTTAGCAAAAATTATTCCGATTTGCAATGTTCTAGCATAAGGAAAAAAAATGTTCTGGCAATAAAATAAAAATGTTCCAGGTAGAGAAATAAAACGTTCTTAAAAAGATCAGGTGTGAAAAATTTTGTAGCAAAAATCTGTCGAATTTGCAATGTTCTGATCTAAGAAAAAATGTTCCAGGCTTCCAGCTATGAAATAAAATGTTCCAATTTCGTTTCACCTTGGAGTGCTCATGAAATGTGTCAACAAATAAATAGATAGTCCCCTTTCTTTATTGTACCAGGACCTGCACCCCATATCAGAATCTAACGCCTTTGTGTATTTCAAGTAGTATTTGGCATGTGTTTATGACAATTTTTTCAGACTTCAAGTCGTATTTAACACTTAAATTCCAAGCCATATATCTAGCATGCGTTAGATTCTGGTTCTGGCACTTTTGTTGGATTCCAAGTCATATTTGGCGCGTGCAATTTTTCTTTGCCGAATCGGACACTTGCACCCAAGTCCATTGTGTCCGACTTCGAGCAACTGCAGTTTGTGCCAGTGTTTTCTTTCTTTTTAATGCTACTGATCAATTGAAAGATGCCTTCCCCAATTTGGGACCACTTTCGTTCCTAACATTTTCTTTTTTTAGGGAATTTCTTGCTACCTTTGAATTTCCCCAGTAGAATTAATGAAAATGAAGCGTCTTGCACATACTGCTCTAGAATGGCTTGGACGTTGGTCACAGAGTTACTAGCTGTGCCAAATGGCATGATCAGTCAATATATTTTCTATTTATTGACCCAACGAGATTAGCAATTGCTAAAAAGAGCCACCCTATGTTGTATAACTTGATAGTTGGGGGAATAGGCAGGTGGTGAGTTGACACTGATAACCACTGGAGTCTTGGCAAGCTAGCAGTTCTTTCAGAGGAATTTAGCATTGCTGTTAATTTGAAAGTGGGTGTTGGACCAGGGTTCTGGGTTTGGGCCCGGCAAACATGGAGTTAGACTTGTAGGGGGGAGTCAGGATTTTTTTCAGTCCAATGTATCAGTTTCCTCCTAACATGGGACACTACTTATATGGTAGTGATGAGGAAAAAAAAATCCTGACTTGTAGAAAGGAGTCAGGATTCTTACTTGATTCATTTTATTTGATAGGCTTTCAACATTACAGTTAATTAAGGAAGCATTGAATCAATAAAAAGATCAGCTTAATTGTAGCTGCATCCTCCCAAGTGGTATGGCAGTGAATGGCAAACTGGATGTGTTTGCAATGCATGAATAATAACAAACCAGCAGTTTCTCTAAACACGCGATAGACAAAGCTGCTGCAGGCGTCTACACTCTACAGAACCATATATGAGATGTTCACCCCATATGGCTCCTTGTTCAATTATTACGAACACCTGTCAGCGAGAAAAAGCAATTCAGATGGCTAAATATACTAGTTGGAACCATGTAAAGAGCGGAGCAATCAGGCTTTTTAATAAGCAAGAATTTAACCTGGTTACGGGCTCGTTGTACAAGATATTTCGTGCTAATTGAAAGGTGGTGCTTCTGTCAATTTCCTCAGAAACAAAAACTTAACACAGAAAGAGCTTTCTGGATGATTCAGCAAGATATCAATTTGTTGCGGCTAGCTGTGGGATAAGTAGAAACAGAAACCTTGATAGCCAGCTTTGATTGCTTAATATAGTGTTGTACTAAATTCAGCTTTTCCTGGTTCCTCTTTATTTAGAATTTCTCCTTGTCGCGTCTCCTCTTCAGGACAACTTGTAATTACTCTTGCCCATCTTAAGTGACAAGACAGAGCTCCTGTTCCTAGAAAATGGTATTATGTCTCCCTATATGGTTTAAAATTGACACAACCATACATCTGTTCTCTTCATTTAAACAAATAGAGAGTGCAAAGAAAACTCTACCTATGCATGTAGCAGGATACCATAGCAGTCTCCAGTTTGATTTAAGGTGTCCTTGTGGTAACAGAACAGAAGGCTAACATGAGGCTAAGTTTTACATTCAGTAAACTGAAAAGTTATTTTGTCCCCGAGATTAATTAGCTGTGCTTGTGGCACTTGCGTTTGTTAGTATTATATAGTAGTACTATTCATGGGCTCACCATAGTTGAAAAAGGAACTATGGAGTACTTTTCTAGAAAAATTCATGGAACTTCTTACATGCTTGTTCTTTTTTTGGACAAAACATATTTACCCAGACTTATATTGAATGTCCAGTCTTATAGATATTACCTGGTTGCATTCCATAATTTACTTCTTACTTCCTCTGCTGGTTAAAACTGTAAGAACAAAATCATAATCTGAAGAAGTATAGTACCTTTGTAAAGTGTCATTATGTTTGGGTTACTTCATTTCTCATGTCTCCTCTTTTGTTACTTGAATGTTTAATAGTATCAGTATGATGCATGCAGAACTTGCACCATCAGTTCAGAAGCAGCCGAGAGCCAACCGGAAGCATATAGATAGCATTACTTTGGTTGAAATAGCGCAGTACTTCCATCTTCCAATCAGAGAAGCGTCAAAGACTCTCAAGATTGGAGTAAGCATACTGAAGAGAAAATGCCGGAAATATGGGATACCTCGCTGGCCTCACCGCAAAATCAAATCTCTGGACTCCCTCATTCAAGACCTTGAGGTAAATCTGACAGTGCACTCTATTTCTCTTCACTTGTGAATTTGCCAGGGAACGTCTGTCGCAGTTGTGATGCTCTAACTTATTGACGCCTGCACAACTCATATTCTGTCACGCGTGCAGTATGTGCTTGAGGACGATCCAGAAGAGGATGGGCAGCAGGAGTTGCTGCAGATGGAGGAGGAGAAGCAGGCCGCTGCAATAAAGGCCCTCACGAAGCGGAAGAAGATGCTGGAGAGCGAGAAGGAGACCCTGCAGCAGAAGCCAGCCTTGGACCTGATGACTGAAACTAAGCAGTTCCGGGATGATGTTTTCAAGAGGAGATACAGGGCCAAAAGTGCTGCCATCGACATGGAGATGGAGATGGAGACGGAGTAGTATCTCTCCTTAGCTGATGATAGCTGTTGTAAAAATGTAGACTGGCTCAACCTGGTAGCGCAAAGATAATAACCGACCTATGTGTGCCACCAGGTTATCAGACTATACTAGCTGGTAGCTGCTCTTCATGACCTCTGTTGTGTTCTGATGGTGGTGCTGTTGTTGCGTTCTGCTGTGGCGGAACTGAACTACCTGAAGAATCGAACAACATAGCATGGTTGGATGCCGGTGTCTGCAGAAGTCATATAAATCAAGTGATTATTTTAGCATAATTTTATACAAGCGAATCATGTAGTACGTTTACCTTTCTGGCATTCTTAATCAGATTGATAGATGAAATCTTTCAATTTAAGAGCGTCCGTCCATGGAAGAAATTCTCCTTTGTCTGATAACTGAAGGCCTGAAGCCACGGAGGTTGGTCAGTGGGCATGATCAAGTCGTTAGACAGACGCCATGCTGCAGGAAATTTGTCTGCAAGTTCACGCGGCGACGCAACGCCGTTCCACGACATGTGTCCGAAATGCAAAAGGTTAATTTGCGCATTTGGCCGGACAAACAATACGTACCAGCCAGACCTTTTTGCTAAAGGTCAGATGTCCCTTTCAGGAACGGAATCAGGACCATCATCAGCGCTAATGCGAGTGGAATACGGGAAAAGAGAGGGAGAAGTGTTCAAGAAACGCAGCACCAGCCAGGTGCGATCATGACGATGCATAGCATGTGGTAATGACTAATAATGAGCTAATGTTCCAGGCCTTTCCATTTATACATGTTTTTTTTTAATTTTTCCTTACACTACAGTAACACCATGAATTATTTCATCCTGTAAAAACTGCTCTCCTTTTCTTTTTACACTAGCAAACAAAGCCAAGCTCGAACTGATGATCGTTAACGTAACTGAAGAAACACGAGTGGTTGAGTACGTGTTTAGCTGTTGGGCATTTCTTTTTTCTTCCGAGAGAAACGTCGGAGGCCTGGTGTGCACAATCAACTGAACCGCGTGGAAGTCGCGTCATCGCATTCGTTTGCAGCGTTGTGGCTGCAGCTGAAACGGCTGCGGCTGTAGCTGCTATGGTGGAGTAGCTTTAGCTTCTCTGGTGAAGCTAAAATCGTTCTGGAAAATATTTAGCAAAACGGCTTCTCCTCTTGTGTATTTAGGAATGGCTATGATAAATCAAATGTCATATATGCCCTTGACTACATGGATTGTTTGAATAGATGAATGGAATGCTAACATTTGTTTATAAATTTGAGTTCATTAGAAATTTAAAAAATAAAAGAATTATTGTTCAAGCAATAATAAAAAGGAATATTTTTCCTCTTTATTTTTTCTTTTTCCTTAATCCGGTCCACATCCTTCCATTCTTTTTTTTCTCTCTTTGCTTTTCATTCTTTTTTTCTCTTTATTTTTTTTATTTCTCCACACCACCGCAATCCATCATCATGACTCTTTCTAGACGTTCGCTAATTTGAGTTCATTAGAAATTATAAATATAAATTAAAGGGATTTGTGCTCCTGTAATTAAAAAAAAGCATAATCCTTACATGGCATGCAACCATACGAGCTAATAATTATAAAAGTAGCCATGATCCTTATATAGCATGCAACCATATAAGCTAACTGACATGACATGATCAAGATGATATAGAAAGGAAGATTGCTCTAGCAAGATCATCTCGGAATTTATCCATGGTCTGATCAGCAGTTTCCGTGTTGGATGTATCTCTAGCATCTTGAGAGACATAGTGCTTCCTATATCTTGAAGGTACAGTGGGCATATAATCGGGATTCCGATCGCATTTGCAGAAATCCTTATCTTATGCGTGGTTTTCACGAATGAAGTTATGGAGACCTAGTTGCGGCAACTATCATCATTTGCTTCTCCATTGGGTAACTCGGCATATTGAGAAGGATTCTCCACTTTATTTTCCACACACCAAAAAGCGCTCTACCACATTGCGAATACTTGAATGCAAATGGTTAAAATGCTCTTGCTCACCATTTGGAGCAGGACCTCTCCTCCAATATGGCACATGATACCTTTCACCCTTGTATGGTGCCAAGTATCCAGGTCTATTTGGGTACCCGGCATCAACCATATAATACTTTCCTAAACACACATGTAAGAAATCAAGGTTGCGAGGTGCATGCATTTGTGTACAGATATGAGAAAAGATCAAGATAGGTGATCCGACATACCTAGAGGAGGGTGTGTGGAAAGGTGGCGTGATCATGTCGAAGTGCATGGAAGAGAACATTAGTATCATGCATAGACCCGAGCGGGCAATAGATGCATAAGTGAACCTCATGTCGAAATCAACAATACCAAGACATTTTGTGTCGCTTTGCCCTCCGGCCAATGTACCTAATAAGGTCCTCTGGACGTGGTGTCGCTGAAATGTGAGTGCCATCTAAAACTCCAATGCAATCTTTAAAGTGTGGCATCATCCTACGATCATTACGAATCCTAGGATGTATAGTAGAGAAATTAGGGTCAATTGGCTTTATATAGTCTGCACTCATAGCCACCATACATATTAATGCCTCCTCAAATTTTCTACTAATTATTTCTGCAGAGTGCTTGAATATACCATCTACACCACTGTTGGAAGTACCTTGCCCACACACACGAAGTAAAATAGCCAATGATTCCATAGAACTCATATGAAGAGATGACTGTAGTCCATAGTTACCCACTAACAGATCACGCAACTTGTAAACTAGAGATGCATTCATTCGGAACTGCTTATGACTTTCACCTGGAGTGTTCAGCATTTCCATTGTCCAACCGAATCCACTTTGTGCCGGAGTTCTAACATCATTCTTGTCATGGTATGTCATGAAGTACTTGCAAGAAATAAGAGCAGTGGCAAATTGACAATTCTGAGCAAACTGCAATAATCCTAGAGTGTTTTTAACCCATTCATCATAATCAGACATCTCATCATCAGAAGATTCAGACATGTTCATGATATAAACAACACTCATGAATTAACTAAAGGTATACATATTTTAAATTAACTTATAGCATAGGGATTACAAAGTAGCATACATATTTCAAATGCATAGAAAATAGAATTGGAGCATACAGATTAGAGAGGCATATAAATAGAATTGGAGTATACATATTTGAAATTAAATTGTAGCATACATCAAAGGATACAAGATTGCATGGTACAAGCATGCAGCACAAACTACTTAGGCACATCATTTCTAGTCATCCATTCATACTTCCTCTTCAGCCAATCAAACCTCTCCTCAGGAGTATCCAGAGTCATGAACATCTCTCGTTCAGCCCTCTTGGTAAAAACTAGAGATGCAACAAAATGGTCATTCGTCGAGGGAAGAGCCTCACAATCCTTAACCAAAGCCATGACATCCTTGATGGAACAACCAGATGTATCTTCCCTCCTTGCAATGGACTCACAAGATGCAATTGTCCTCTCATTCATCTCCACAATCTTACCCATTTGTTCCTGAAACCAGGGACCTGTACTTGTCTTGGGTTTTCTTTCCCTTCATGTTACTAGCCCATCTACCTCTCTTTAAACCTTGCACACTCCTAGGTGTCACCTCCTCCAGCTCTTTATCATCATCATTCTATGCTTCATCTTCATCATCAATAGGAATTGGAGAACTGTCATGAGACAAGTTTGCTGGGGAAGGTGCTATGAAGCGGACCAATGTTCATCACCAGTATTCTTGAGGTCTTCAAACATAATGCTTAGCTGCTCTTCATTTTGTAATCCTTTCAGCTTAAATCTGGTAGAGCCCTTTATATCCTGAAATGCAATAGTCAAATAACAATCATTTGCCATATTGTAAAATGAAAAATTTGAAACAACTGCAACTTGTAAAATTCTACTTACTTTTGCTGTTTTCTTCCACCAAGTCTCTGACATTACAATATTCTTCTCAGATTCATCCCATCCAATCCCGGTCTCCTTATTTTTCAATCCCAGTCTCCTTATTGCTTCCAAATACTATAATATTGCTTCGACTTATCCCATTTATTCTTGAATTGCTTTCTAATATAGTCAATCTCAGTCCTTTCTTTAAACCTTGCTATCACATTCTTGTACCCGATCTTACTCAAATGAGTACTTGATCTATTTCCTTTTAAAACTTCATCAGCAAAAATCTCACAAACTATCCTATTGTTCTCATCACACCAATCAGCCAAGCTGTTGCCAACAAAATCAGTTTGATAAGGAAGCATAACATTCAACTACCATTCATGCTACTGTGATTCCTAAGATGCAATATTTTTTACTAAGGTAGCATTGCATGATGAAGGCATCATCTGCAGGATATCTATAAGCATATTATGATCCAGTTGCAAATGTTGAAGCTCTGCGTCATTAGATATCCAAAATAATAGAAAGTACATCCAGCTTAATTGAAAAGGTATCATGTTGGCAACCATAACTGGTCCAATCAATATAATTAAATTTGAGATCATATTTTAACATAATGAATAGCAAGCAGTAATACAGTGTAACAGGTTATATAAACTAGTAGGATCATCGGATCCATACACATCTCAGCATGAGAAATGATTTTCCTTCAGACGGCGCGAAAATGAACAATATGCACAGTATGACTAACTAAATGAGCCAGCAAGATCATCAAACCATAACAGCCCACTGAGAAATCATTTCCTTCATAACGCGCTATATGCACTAGACTTGTCAGAGATAAGAGCATGAAGAGTTAGTAGACTCTGTAGTCTGTACAAAATCAAAACATCATTCAACTACTGTCATTACTGTGATTCTTAAGATGCTACTGTCATTTAACTACCATTCACACCATTTAGTTTGATGGCTCATGGTTGGCTGCTCACTGACTAGAATGCAACATTCAACTACCATTCCATCTACCAGTATGCTAATACGCCATGTTTCAGTCAATTTTATTGGCACATTCATGCTAGACATATGTTCTTACCTTGGATCGGTGAGGTCAACGTCCACAGATGCAGGAGCAGGAGCTTTCCTAGACGCCGGTGGCGGCCTAGGTGCGCGGCCACCTCGCCAACGAGTTGAGGAGCCCCGAACTGGACCAGAGCTGGCCCGAACCGGTAGCTGCTCGTCACCCCATTCGTTGGCTCCAACCTCCTGTGAAGCTGTCTCGTTGGTGGCTGGCGCTGGCGATCCACTGATGATGCCGGAAGTGCCAGGATCGGCACGGAACCAATCCGGCCCTAGAGCCTCCGCTGCTGCTCTGGCCTACCACTCCGACCATCCTCCGGGCATGCCTGTGCCTACGGCCATGGCGGTGCTAGGCCATGTGCCGGAGGCCAGGCCCGCCGCTGCTGGGGCGCCAACCCAAGACCTAGCAGCGTGGCCGGTCTAGGTCGTGCCGTCCGCACCCCTGGTGGCTGCGCCTCCAGCCGCGCCGAGGACGTCGGGCCATGCGCCTGCGCCCCCTCCTGGGGGAACTCTGGCGGCGGCCAGCAACACGCCCAAGGGACCCGTCGGCGGGCCTCCCTGCCACAGGAACGGGTATGGGGCGCCGCCACTCCCTCTGCCAGCCGCATCTTGCAGACCGCCAACAGATCCGTCCCATCCAACGGGGGTCCTCTTCCGACCGGCGCCGCCGCCACCCTATCCTCCATTTTTTTTCACCACCGACGTAGACCGTGAGGAGAGTGATAGAGGAATCATGGCTTGGAGTACGGAGATGATGAGGCCGTGCCGATTTAGAGGGCATGGTGGTAATTTGCGTGTAATTACTGCGAAGTCCAGGGGCATTTTCGTACTAAGTCCTGCGCGGACGGGGAGGAAGCCGCGGGGAGCTGATTTTTCCGGCTTCGCCTCGCTAGTACAAATTGCAAAATGGCTGCGTGGGTGCTCCGTGGCAGAAGCTATTTTTTGGAAGAGTGTTTGGTACAGTTTCTCCAGAAACCACTCGAGAAGCTGTCCAATAAACCCTACTAAAAAGGCCCTTAGTATGGTCCTGGTAGTATCATGCTATCATCACAATGCAACGCGAGATACAGCCATCTATCGCCACAATAAATTATTAGCAGGGGACACATTGTTACGTGAGAAAATCTGGACACGACTAGTATAATGCTAACTGGTAGTATAAATTAACTTGGCAAGTCAGAGGGTGTTTGGATACTAGTGCTAAACTTTAGCAGTGTCACATCGGATGTTCGAATACTAATTAGGAGGACTAAACATAAGTTAATTGTAAAACTAATTGCAGAACCCTGTGCTAATTCGCGAGACGAATCTATTAAGCATAATTAATCATCATTAACAAATAGTTACTGTAGCACTACATTATCAAATCATGGACTAATTAGGTTTAATAGATTTGTCTCGCGAATTAGACTCCATCTGTGCAATTAGTTTTGTAATTAGCCTATGTTTAATACTCCTAATTAGCATCAAACATCCGATGTGATATGTGCTAAACTTTAGCGGGGAGTATACGGGGCCTCAATCACCGATCAATGCATATGAAATGATATTCTCAGATCGATTCGATCTCGATACGTTAGTAGTAATGCTGCTCCTGCAGGACACGGATCGGCTAGAAGATGACACGATCCCATCAGATCTTGAGGCCTTTTGCCAAACAAAGTCAGCTTTGCTTGCCGATTGCACTTATAAAATCTGTACTAACACACTGGTGCTTTTTATCCTAAACTTCTCTTTGTTAATAAAGGCACAAACTTTACATGAAACCCAATGAGATCAAGGTTAATGTTCAAAGCTGGGCCCCGCCTGCATACAAAAGACGGATGACCTGGGAACTTTGGTACTAGTGGTGGTAGGCTCTGCGTTCGCAAGACGGTCGGAGATGTCAGACGTGGACGATCTTCCAAGAAAAGTCTGAGCTGTGCCTCCTGAGCTTTGACCCTTGCAAGCTCACCAATCCGTTGAAGACGAGCAATTCCGAGATTTTGTTCATACGAGGCCCAGAGGGCAAAGCGAAAAGATACCGTATCCAAATATCCAATTGCTGGGATAAAGTAAAAAAGGTCGTGATATGCTCGTCCCAGCAGACGAGCATGGGTAGAAATGGTGGCACGTGCAGTTCAGGCAGGCTTCAGTATCGTCTGCGTCACAACAACAACAAAAAAAAGATCGCGCCGCGCTGTTTTTTCTTCACCGTGTGAAATGGCTGGTGAGAACAAAGATTTCCATTTCCACCTAACAAAATGGAGCGAGGCGTCTTCTTTTCCGTTTTGAGATAGGACGGATTGAGCTGTGAGCCCGGCTCTAGTTCTAGCTCAGCACTTGGAGAACCTGCACAGTGCACATCCCCGTATTATTTGCCCAGTGGGCTAAAATTCTCCCCCCTCGTCTGCGTGGCCGCCGTAACCTGACCTGACTTGACAAGTCTAGCACATGCCCAATAACTGCCTTCTCATCCTCTCTCTCGGACTCTCCCATGCAACTTGCCTCGAAATCCATCTGTAGCTGTGCCGTGCCCGTGCCAGCGACATGAACGATTGAAAGGGAGGCGGAGGCTTGCTGCCAGTGCCAAGTTGCGAGAGCGTTTGACCTGCCCGAAGTAAACGCACAAGCCCTTTTCCTATCCGACTCCCTCCTCGCCCTGGCGCTTTGTTAGGCCAAACAAAATGTTTTGAGCTGACACTCCCCATCTCGCCTCTCGCGCGCGCGCAGACTAGTACCGTGCCCCGCGGTGGCAGGCACCAAACCCATCGAAAGGTCTCCCATAACGCGTAAGCCTCGGCGATCGCACGGCCGCACGGGCCGCCGGCCGCGCGCCCCCTTTTATATCACGGCGCCACAGGACAGCGAGGCAAGGAGGGGTAGTGGTGGGCTGGTGGTGGCAGCTTCCGGAGACGCAGGAAACAGAGGAGGAATCCGCAGGAGGAGGCGTCGACCGAGCGGGCTCCCCGCTGCTGCTCCCATGGGGAACTGCCTCGGCTCGGAGGAAGCCGAATTGGAGGCCGTGAAGAACGTTGGCCGCCATGGGCAGACCCAAGGTACCCCCGATTTCTTATTTGGCTTGCATTTCCTGCCTACTTCTTGCTAGCTAGCAGTCTTGAGTGCGACGCAAATCGTTTATTGGTTCTTCCTGCATCGGTTTAATTGGCGCTGATTTTTCCTGGTTCCTGACACACCATTCCATTTAGCTGAAGCACTTTCCAGATTCATGACGATCAATTTCTCCTTGTTTCTCTAACAGCACCTGCACGGGCGCTTCCGATGGCGGCACCGGAGCCGGACCCTTCGATGAGCTCATCATCGGGGCACCCGAGCAGCAGGTCCCCGGGGTCGTCCATGAGCAGCATCGCGACGACCCGGAGCGGCAGCAGCAGCAGCAGCCTGGCCGCGTACCCGGAGGGCCGGATCCTGGAGGCGCCCAACCTGCGCGTCTTCACCTTCGCGGAGCTCCGGTCGGCGACGCGCAACTTCAAGCCCGACACGGTGCTCGGCGAGGGCGGGTTCGGGCGGGTGTACAAGGGCTGGGTCGACGAGCGGACCATGAACCCCACGCGCTCCGGCATCGGCATGGTCGTCGCCGTCAAGAAGCTCAACCCCGAGAGCGTGCAGGGCCTCCAGGAGTGGCAGGTGCGTACACGCCGCTAGCGCCCACTCACCCAAAAACTAACCGCTGCTAGTTGCCTGCCGCGCCGATTGCCGACCACCGGCCGGCCGGTGAAGCCAACAGCGTCGTAAGCGGTTTAGCAACCGGAGCTCACTTGTACTGGTCGTCGGGGCCGGACTATTATTGGGGCCATCCGTCGCTCGCGACCAGATTCCAATCCCATCCACAGGCACAGCACACGCCCCGTGTGTTCACGTGGCCGGTGCCCCGGCCATCGTTTTCAAATGTTCATACGCCAAATGCTGCGCCGCTTCCCTGCGTGGGGAGGAGGAGAGCTAGCTGGCGCCGACCTGGCGGCCTGGGCCTAGCCTCGCTCGAGTTCCCAGCGTCCCCCCGCGGGAGATCCGCGTGGGTGCCCGTTCTGACGCCGCGGTCGCCGCCCGGCACGTTCGCGCTGGTGTTTTCTTTTCTTTTTGCTCGGCTGCTGTGCTGAGCTAACCCCTGACGTCGTAGCGCTGGCGGGATTTTTGCAGTCGGAGGTGAACTTTCTCGGGAGGCTGTCGCATCCGAACCTGGTGAGGCTGCTGGGGTACTGCGTGGAGGACAGGGAGCTGCTGCTCGTGTACGAGTTCATGCCCAAAGGCAACCTCGAGAATCATCTCTTTAGAAGTGAGTCCCCCTCCTTTTGGAATTTCTTTGTCTGTTTCCTCGCAAGTACACTGATTGATGATTTGATAAAGACCGGGTTGACTTTGTAGAAAACGATGGTTTTTTTGGCAAGCTTTACTTTCCCCATTCTTTTTCCTTATTCGGAGATGCACGTCGCAATCAGTTGATCTAAGCTACAGTTTAGCATCCTAACTTCCTAATGATGCTGAACTTGTTTTGGAAAAAAGTGGATGAAAATGAAATAACAAAATGTTTCCTGCAGAGGGTGGAGCCTTCGAACCCATCCCCTGGAACCTTCGGCTTCGGATAGCCATTGGTGCGGCCCGTGGTCTCGCGTTCCTCCACTCATCGGAGAGGCAGATCATCTACCGAGACTTCAAGGCTTCCAATATTCTCCTCGACACGGTATGAGTCATCACAGGTGTCTTTGGAAATTCGCGGAACCACCTACAGTAGCAGTACAAAATAAGCAAACCCTGGTTTCCCTTGCTGCAGAATTACAACGCCAAGCTCTCGGATTTCGGCCTCGCCAAGCACGGCCCTACCGGCGGCGACAGCCACGTCACGACGCGCGTCATGGGCACGTACGGCTACGCTGCCCCGGAGTACGTCGCCACAGGTACTTATCCATCCATCCACCGCGCGTACGCGCTCCCGTATTCCGTGCCGTATATGTCGCCGAGGCTTATACGAACATGCTCGCCGGCGTACGCCTCTCCTCTGCAGGGCACCTGTACGTGAAGAGCGACGTGTGGGCCTTCGGCGTGGTGCTGCTGGAGATGCTGACGGGCCTGCGCGCGCTGGACACGGGCCGCCCCGCGCAGCAGCACAACCTGGTGGACTGGGCCAAGCCGCACCTGGCGGACCGGCGGAAGCTGGCCCGGCTGGTCGACCCGAGGCTCGAGGGCCAGTACCCGTCCAAGGCCGCGCTGCAGGCGGCCCAGCTCTCGCTGCGCTGCCTCGAGGGGGACCCCAGGAGCCGGCCATCCATGGCCGAGGTCGTCGCTGCGCTCGAGGAGATCGAGCAGATCAAGGTGCGGCCCAAGGGCGGCGGCGCGCCGCGGGAGGAGCGGCGGGGCGCAACCGCTCGTCGCGCCCGAGGTCCGGCGGGTCCGGCCGGGCGGGGAGCAGCCACCACCACCACTCCCCGTCTCCAAGTATGAGGTAGCACGACGCTTGCAGTGTATCGGTAGCTTTTGCTGCAGATCTTTTCGGCAGCAATGGTGAAGGCCAGAAGGGCCTTGTATGTTCAGTTTGATCGTAGATGGCCCAAATGTTGGCTGGTACACGGGTTCAGGAATCAATAGGATGTTATTATTTTTCAATCTTCTTCTCTGGTTTCGCCAAACTTTGTTGTAAAAGAGGGCCGGCGCAGATACAGCATGCTCCTATGTAGTAGTAGTAGTATGAACTCGAACTCCTATGTAGAATAGTTAGCAGTTTCTGAAACAAAACTCATTTCATCGTGCGGCCTGTAACCAAAGCTACGGCGAACTTTAGATTGATTGCAGACGTCCCTTCTTTTTTTTAACGGAAAGGTTACCTTCCATTAATCACTGGCTCTAGGCCGGTCGCTAGAAACCAGAGCTAGAAACCAGAGCTGATACAAAGTCGATTTGCGGACGGCCTTGAGAGAAGCCATATTGGCATACTGCATTGTGCACTACGTATGGTATGAGCTACAGCTAGTGTGGTGTATTTCGATGCTGCAAGTCTGTGCCATATGAACAAAACCATGCTGCAGAGAGTCAAAAACACACACCTGTACAGTGCAGTCTCCCAATGTCCTCATCTCCTCGTTTCAAAAAAAAAATGTCCTCATCTCCCGACTTTCCGCTTTTCACGCCAAATGCCTACTCATACAAGACCACACCGACAATTCTCTCCATGTGCCCTTAGTTTACGGGCATCGCTCGGTTTCCAGCTCCGGTCCTCCGAACGTTCCCGAGTTACACGGGAACATGCAGAGTTGTCTCAACGCAGCCGGCAGCTCGTCACATACCAGGCCCATTCAGCTTGGTTTGATGGTCTCACCCACCACTGAGATGCATGAACGAAATCGGGTACGATTGGCGTGGCCCTTGCGATCTCTCTCAATCAGAAGGAACATTCATGGACGCTGACGGCTGACAACTGAACATTCCTGGGCTTCACTTACTACTAGAAACATGGCGCGGCGTTGCCGCGCGTAACGCTACCAGTGTTGGGTATGAGTTACCTTCTTTACCATCGTTGAAGAGGAACTTGGCTTGTGCAACTTTTTTTATGCGCACACGAAGCTTTGACTTGTAGAGATTACCAATTGATGTGCTATTTTATGCACTCATGATTACTGTTCAAAGTTACTCTAATTGGAGTACTGTGAGTTCTATGGGTAGCCAAAAATTGAAAGTAACACATGTCCATTTGAAAGCAGCATCGATTAATATCGTCTGGCTTTATGTACTTATATCGCTTTCCTGGATGGGATCTACTCTCATTTGCAATCAGAACGTTATGGAGCATTTGAAGGATGGTGAACCGAAGGTGCCAACTGCCAATGTCTAACAGAGATAAAAATTGAGCAAACCAGTATAACGTGAAAACAGCTTGGTTCAGCATAATTTTCGAGAAGTATTAAAATTTACATGATTAAGATGGATAGGTTTCTCAAACATATTCATACACACTACCATGTTTCTTTCTCAGTCTCTATTTATTTGTTTAGTCCAACTAAATTAACTAAGTTGTAATCTGTAGTTCTGTACCAACCTACTGTCTAAGCTTTCATTTATGAATCCTATTACACAATGAAATCTCGCCTAACAGAGGGAACAACTTAGGCACATTAAAGCCTAATCTAAGCATACTATAAATCTTGCATGCAAAAAGATTTGTACCTTTAAGCATGGCTTTAGTATTATCCATGTGCAGATCTGTTTGATATCAACCAAGCAAGACAATGAACATGCTGATTGCTAGGATTTCAATGATCTGCACTAGAGATATCAAGCTACCAATTTGATTGAGAAATTTTTTGAAGTATACAAGGATGCGTATCTTTTGGGTGCAAACAGCAGGGACGCAGGGTCGAATCTTGCAGCAGCAATTTTGAGGCTTAGACGTCCTCAGCGGCTCAGCCTGCTGCATCAATCAGACAATCAGCAGCGGTATTTGGTCAAACAACTTGCGTGCGTGCTCCTGAACACCCACCTACATCATCATTGATGGAAGAGCTTAGCTACATGCACAACAGTGGAGGCAGAGAGTATACAGGGGAGGTTGAGCGCATGCTGTCTAGGCACGCTCGGCGGCGTCTTCTCCGCAGCTGTAGAGCGGAGCTCCTCCGGTCCGGATGGAGATGGACGAGGCCTTGCGGGACGCATGGCGGAGGCGCGGAGCTCGAGCACGCCGTGGATCCCGCCCGCTTCGCAAGGGGCATCACTGCTTGGGCTCTCCGCCGCGGTCACCGCCTATGCTACACCGATACGGATATATCGGCCCGATACGGATACGTGGATACGTCAGTTTTCTGCAAAACTTAAGGGTACAAAGGCGCATCGAAGTATCGGATATGGATACGCGGATGCGTATCTGATACGTAATACAGGGTCACACCGCCTGGCGCCTGGAAAGCAACGGCGAGCTCTCGAGAAACATCGAGTAACCAGGACCGAGATCAACGGCAAGAGCAAGGCGCTGGCAAAGATCCGACGGCCGCGAAAACGAGCGACGTGGCTCAATAAGAATTTGAGAATGGCTCGCGACCTTCGTATATTAAAGATGCTTCCTTTACCTGTTCACTGACGAAGGTTCTTTTGGACAGCAGGGGTTAAACTTTATCTCCTATCATACTAGATGTTTGGATACGTATTAAATATAAACTAATTATAAACCTAATTGCACGGATGGAGGTTAATTCGTGAGATGAATCTATTAAACCTAATTAGTCCATGATTTGACAATGTGGTACTACCGTTTGCTAATGATGGATTAATTAGCCTTAATAGATTCGTCTCGCGAATTAGCCTAGGACTTCCGCAATTAGTTTTATAATTAGCTAATGTTTAGTCCTTCTAATTAACATCCGAACATTCGATATGACAAATGCTAAACTTTAGCCCGAGAATCTAAACACGCTTGAAGACAGCGGGGATCAACACATCAATCTCGCAACAAAATTGTGAGCAGTGTTGCATCAGGTTTAGGGGGTGTTTGATACCATGTGCTAAACTTTAGCACGTGTCACATAGGATGTTCGGATGCTAATTAGAAGGACTAAACATGAGCTAATTATAAAACTAATTGCAGCACCCCTAGGCTAATTCGCGAGACGAATCTATTAAGGCTAATTAATCCATCATTAGCAAATAGTTATTGTAGCAACACATTATCAAATCATGAACAAATTGGGCTTAATAGATTCATCTCACGAATTAGACTATATCTGTGCAATTAGTTTTGTAATTAGCCTATGTTTAATACTTCAATTAGTATCAAACATCTGGGTACTAAACTTTAAACTTTAGCTCGTGGCACGTCTTGGTTGGCCTTGGACACGACGGGTTCCGTCCGGTCCCTGTGTGCCCCCAGCGGCCCAGCTCACATCAAAGCATCACGTCACTTGTGCGCGTCATTTTATTGGCAGCCTGCCTCCACCGTAGGTCCAGACTTTGTTGTAAACGAAACGAGGCAGGCACAGATACGTCGTAGGTAGTATGAACTCCCATGTACTAGTATAGTATGCAGTTAGCAGTTTCTGAAACAAAACTCATTTCCTCATGCGGCCTATAAAGCCAAATTGCAGACGGCCTTGGGACAAGCGGACAAGCCTAATTGCATTTGTGCACCACGTTATTTCGATGTTACAAGTGTGTAACAGGAACAAAACCATGCTTCAGAGAGTCAAAACACACGTGTACAGTGCATTCTCCCAATATCCTCATCTCCTGAGTTTCCGCTTCACGCCAAATGCCTACTAACAAGACCACAGTACCACATCGACAAATTCTCTCCATGTGCCCCTGGTTCACGGGCACTGCTCGTTCCCCCTGCTCCGAATCTCCGATCATCTGAACGTTCCCGAGTCACACGGGAACATGAAGAGTCCTATGAACTCAGGTCGTCACATACCAAGCCCATTCAGCTTGGTCTCCGCCCGCCACGTAGATGCATGAAAGAAATCGGATATACGATCTGCGTGGCCCCTGCATATCTCAATCAATCACAAGGGACATACATGGACGAGACGACGACGCTGACCGCTGACAACTGAACATTCGTAGACTCGTACTATGGTGGCGTTTGGTTCCATTTGCTTATTTTTAGCACGTGTCACATCAAATGTTTAGATACTAATTAGGGGTATTAAACGGCTGGTGCACCACCACGTACTCCCCGGTCTCCGACGGGTTCGCGTAATACATGCCTCGAAACCACTA
>NC_028456.1:27141951-27212718 GCF_000263155.2 Setaria italica | reverse complement strand
TTAGGCTTAATAGATTCGTCTCGCCGTTTAGCCTCCACTTATGTAATCAGTTTTGTAAATAGTCTACGTTTAATACTCCTAATTAGTATCTAAATATTCGATATAACGGGTGCTTAAATTTAAGTAAGTGAACCAAACCAGGCCTATATATGCTTCCACTGTTCCTGGGTTCGCTGACGAAGACAGCTGAGATAAAAAAATACCTCAATAATCTCGGCAACTCGCTACAAAATTGTGAGCACCGTTGCGTCAGCTTCAATAGGCCGCGCGCGTCTTGGCTGGAGACACGACGGGGTTCCCGTCCCCAACTCACAACAAAAATGCATCATCATGTCACTGCTCTGCCCGTCATCATTGGCAGCCTGGTCCGGGGCCAAACTCAAATACACACTGCATGCGTACGAGTTTGGAGCCAGCGGCAGCCGCTGCGCTGGGCACCGGAAAAGCCCGCTTGGCCCAGGCCGATACATAGCTGGTGCCGTTTAGAGCAAAACCGGAGTTTCAGTAAGATTTTGTAAAAAAAAAAATTGAGCTCAGCAGTGTACCTAAAACTGGTAACCTATATTCATTCAAGGACTAGTTTGCGAATAGAATTCTTTTTTCAAGGGGCTAACCCGCAAATTGACACATCTTATCCCCTCACCTCTTCTTCTCCCTTACCCCCGAGCCGCTACTTTCCTAAGCCAACCCAGCGCAGCTTCACCATCGCTGGCGCGCTGCTGCTGCTCTTCGCCCTGCCCTCGGCTCCACTAACCCCCTCTCCCGAGCCAGGGGTTGATCCAGTAGTGCTCGGCTCCATTCTCGCCACTGAATTGAGGCCTCCCATGCAGCCGCCGTCGCCGGTGAAATTCGCCGCCGTCGGTAAGCCGCCGACCAATTCCTCGCGTCCACAGCTTTCCCGCGCCATCCCGCATCGATTTTGCCTCTCACCTTTCTCTTTCCCTTGCCGTCCAGGGCCTCAAGCCGTCGAGCCTGTCCGCCATCACCACTGCCCCGCCCTCTCGACGCCGACCTGCTGCTGTGGGTGAGCCCTTTGACATCAGGGTGCAGCTCGTTGGCCCCTCCCGCAGTGCCTCGCCACCCTTCGCTGTCACCGCCACTCATTGGCCGAGCGCGCCATGGCGGCCATGGCCGGTCAGGCTTCTTGACCGGCGACCCGGATGCGGGATGGCGCGGGGAATTATAGTTGGCCAAACGGGCCGCTCAGCACGGCACGAGCACGAATAGGCACGTCACGACTAGGCACGGTGCACAGTTCGTGTCGTGCCGTGCCAGCCCGCGTGCCGAAGAAGCAGCCTAGGCACGGCACGCAGCATGCCGTGCCGTGCTCGTGCCAGTCCGCCGGCACGGTATCAAACCAACCCTTCTCCAAACGCAGATTTAACACATCAATTCAAATTTCACAAGTTCAAAATCAAATAGACTATTGTACTAACCACATCAAAATTCTCACAAGTCCTACACGCGTGAATTCAAAAGAGTTCAATATTATTTTGAGCTATTTGTTTTGCTGCTTAAAAATTTTTGTAGGTAAAAACTCACACTTCGTGAGAAAACCCTATAAAGGAAAAAAGAGTACAGCCATCTCGATAATTGTTCATATACATCACAGTTGCATTACATAGATTCATCGAGATACAAGTTTTCAAATGATTCTTCAAGTTCTGGATCCTCCATGGTATGTTGCAGTCTTGAATCTCCTTACTCCCAATCAAAGCCAGCATCTCCACCATCTCAAGGGCCAGACGACGTTGCCGCTCCTCAATGATGCTGCCAGTGGTACTAAATGTAGACTCTGAAGATATGGTAGAAACAGGCACAGTCACAACATCCCTAGCTAAGATAGAAAGAACATGATATGATAACTTATGCTCATGCCACCAGTGTAATATGTTGAAGTCATCATCGTACTGGTTGACAATATCACTATTTAGGTAGGTAGAGAGTTCATATGCAGTAGCAAGAGACGCACTAGTACTAGCAGCGTGCAACAAAACACTTGCAGATGTTCTCCTAGATAGGGAGGAGGATGCAGAACCAGAACTCAAGCTAGCACCCCGTCCCCATCTCACCTCCGGCACTAGCTGCTGCTGGCAGATCTCCACCACCGGGCTGACCATCAGCATCGAGGATGTCGATAGGAACAACACTAGTGCTGAACATCTCATGCCGATCCGCCTCCAAGTCAGACTCATCATCTCCGGTCTGCCCCCATCAACCTCAACTCGTTGTTGTAGCAGGTTGGATATTTAGCCATCGTCGGCTCCCCGGTTCCTCAACAGGTGTGCACCGAAGATCTGCAGAAAAATAGAAAGATAGAAAGTTAGAGAAGCACAACGAGATGGTCAGCAGGAGGAGAATAATTGGAGCACAACGGAGGAGAAGCAGAGAAGCACCGGAGTTTGGCTTACCTCGTCCTTGTGCGGACCCGGTGCACCAGAGTCGCCTTCGATGTCATAGATCCACCCACAAGAGAAGCATCGGAGCAGGGCTGTAATGACGTAGATTTAAATCAGCCTGACCTAGCGCCTTAGGGTGGGTTTATCTTTAGAAAGTTGAGCAGAACATGAAGAAATCTCTTTATAGAAGTTGGAGAACGAAGTCCCTGCTACAACCTTGTTAATTGGACCTTGATCTAATTTGCCTCCGAAGATTCCCAAATCTGCACCTCAAATCAGCCCCGACCCTGAAAACCAGCCAAACCGCAGTTTTCTCTAAGTCCTTAAACCGGTGTTCCTCCAAACTTTGGAGCTTTGGATCTCCAAATCCACCGTGTTTTTGAACTCGGTTCAATTACAAAAGTTGGACCTTAGCCTGTGTTCTACAACTCTTGTAAAGGGATTCAACGTGGTGTAGTTTGAAAATTGGGAGATCTAGAGGCTGGAAGATGGGCCCGGCAAGGAATCCCGCGGATCCATCGGACAAAGAGCGCCAGAGCGCGCGTGCACCCTATTTCAGAGCGCCGTCGCCACATGGCGTGACCTCACCGGTGAGCTTCGCCTCGCCCAATCGCTGGCCACGACAAGATGGATCAGCATGCCTCTTTCCCAGACGCGAGCAGAAGCGCCCTGCAGACCCTCTCCGCCCCGTCTCGTCTCGCCCGAGACCTTGCCGGCCGCGCCAGGCGCACTATCCGCCACTGCAACCAAATATCGGCCGCTCCCGCGCCGGTACCGCCTCACCTCCTGCGCGCATCCGCCTCACCCGGATCCCCGGCCACGCGCCCCAACGCCTTCCGGCCCTCCTGTCACACCTCCGTCGTGCTGCCCGCGCGCACGCGCCCCGCGACGATACTGTCTCCACCAACCGCCGCGCAGGCAGTGATAGCTCCTTTCCCCCGCCTCGCCAGTAGCGTGCCCCGGCAAAGCCGCTAGTCCCGTGCATGCTCGCGTCACACCACTCGCCTTGTCACCTCACCGGCAGCGCCCTCGCCTGCAGTGCCCTTCCCTTCCTCCTGTCCGCCAATGCCACCGTCGCCATCGATGGCCGCGACAGCACGCACCCGCCCTTGTCCGGGTCATCGGCACATGCCTTCGCCCAGTAACCAGCGTGACGCGACCCCACACGGGCGCAGACCTCGCAGATCCGCGTGCCCAGCAAACCCGCTTCGCCCCAGCTCTAAATCCTTGCTGCCCAACCAGAGCAAGATTGCGCCCGAGCTCGCCAATGGAGACGCCGACCAATCGCCACCGCGACAGTGCAATTTTTCTCCCTCGGTCTTATCCTCGTGTCGCTCGAGTTCGTTCACTTCCGCGCAGCTATAAAAAGGGAAACGAAGCCTCTTGCCGGAGTTCCCTTCGCCACCATCACCTTGCCGCATTGCTTGCTTGTTCTTCTCCATCGCACTCGCCGTCACACACTCCTCTGCTTTGCGCTCAAGTGCCGCCGCCTGAGCTCTCTGTGGAGCTCCCCCTTTCGCCCCACACCGCGCCTTGCCGACCCCGCCAGTTGCTTCGCCATCCTCTCGTGCAGCTCTAAAGTTTGCTTGTTGTCCACCAGAAGCATCACCGCCGCCCGAAGCCACCACCTTTCCGTCGTTCTGCCTCGGCTTGTTTCTTCCCAACCCCAAGACCTCGTCAGTGGGATCGGAGGTAAGATGCCGACCCCTGTCCGCCTCGCCCGACCTCTGTCTGTTTCGCCCGACCCCTTCCAGCTCGCCCGAGTGCTGTCCGCCTCGTCCGAGGGCTCGGTTGTATCTTTTTTCTTTTATCTGAGGGTATCTGTGTAAAATTTTGTGGACTTCTCTGTGCAAATCTGAGGACCCTGGTATAGTTATTCCTTAGGTCCAAGGGTCAGATTGTAAGTTTTTCCCGATCCGATTCTTTTACTTGTTCTAAATCGACAAAAGCTTGGAAATTACATCTTAAATCAAGGAAAAATTAGAAAAATGTGAAATCACTTGGGTTGGAATTCTCGTTCTGAGTAGAATCCAATAAAGTGGGTTTCGCACCATTTCCTGTAGTTTTGCTACAGTTTTGGGTTTAACTCCTTACAAGGGCTGTTGAAATAACCGTCAAATTGTCTCACCCTTGCATTGCATTTCATGTAGAGATGAACCTCGCCGACGGCACATACGAGCTTCACCCGGCACCGGAAGACGACGCCGTAGCAGAGCCACCACCTGCAGGAGCTGAGTCCGTGCTCGCCGAGGACCAGTTCGCTGCCGTCCCGCTCGAAGGCAAGCCCCGGAGCATAACCCAGTTTTTCTAAACTTGCGCATGCCTTCTGTTGTATGTGTGTGCATTTACGTTCAGGAGTTGTTTGAAGCCGTAGATGCATGACTTAGTTTTCCTTTGATCTGAATACTAGTATGATAGGCCGAGTAGCTGCCTTGCTTAAACAGGACTCGGTAAAAGTCGAGTGATTTTCTGTCACTCACGAGTCATAGGAGTTGCTTGTCCTCCTTCTTGTCACAACTATAAGGGCGATGGATGGGGCAGGGCCTTGTGAATTGTTTTGATGGTCGGTGGATTGCCCCGTCTATCTACATGAAATTGGTCTAAGGTCGAAAGGTGATGGTGTTCGTGATCAAATGTTTGAAAGTACTAATCTCATACCTAGTATGGGATGGGGAAGCCTAGTACCTGATTGAACTAGAGCGTGGCTTATACTCCTGCTGTCCCTGGAACGAGGTTCCCATGGTGCATCATGTGGGTGCAAGTGCGGTACAGTGCAGCAATAGGCCAGGACTGTTGAGCATTGCATGCCAAGGAAAGTTTGGACTTGACACGCGCCTGGGAATTGATGGGGATGGCTGACAAAGGAAGCGACCTTCGTGGTGCGCCGATGTGTGAGATTAGGTTCACCATGCATGGTTAATAAATTCGAATCAATTCGTCTGCCTCTCACAGTTTGGGACTACTTGATCGCTATGCTACACTGAGTAAAAATGAAAGATGATGATGATATAATCTTGTTACTTGTTATTAATTGCTTAGAAAACTATGCTTGTTTAGTATAGTTGCTAACTTAGAATGGTAAACAATAGTAGAACTGGTGCCTAAA
The DNA here is from genome assembly GCF_000263155.2 of Setaria italica. Classification (NCBI taxonomy): domain Eukaryota; kingdom Viridiplantae; phylum Streptophyta; class Magnoliopsida; order Poales; family Poaceae; genus Setaria; species Setaria italica. The sequence goes on along the minus strand of NC_028456.1, from coordinate 27,207,213 downwards.
ATGTTGAAAGTAAGGACCTACATTAGTTGCTTTTAGCAAAACAAAATCCAGAGCCAAAGAGCCTTGCATGTCTAGAAGTTGGTGGATTAGCACCACCTGTCGGTTAAGTCTTGTTGAGCACAGTTACTCAGCCTTGCTTGTGGCACATCTTTCAGGTGATGTTGAAGCTCCCGAGTTTTCTGCTTGTGGCACTTGGCCTCCCCAGCTCCCCCTGGTTGGACGGTCGAGTGGGATCCCTCCTCGGACGGCGAGGGCAGGGATCATTGATGTCATAATCGGCCTCATTGTGACATCTGACTCCGGCGCTAGCTTCGTTTGTTTATTTTCCGCTACTTAAGAACTCTACAAAACTTGTTTGGATTTCGAACTGATGTTGTAATAAATTAATGTACTTGTTTAACTTGGATGATCTATTGTATTCTCTAGAACCACTCACCTTCGGGTGAGCTATGCTTTCTCGGTCCTGTGTAGTGGTTTATTGGATGAAATCCGACGGACTGCCGAGTTAACTTGATTAAAGCATATGATCGCGAGTCTGACGACTTAAGTGTGCTTTAGCTAAGTTAATCCGAGCAGTTCCACCACAAGAGCAGAGGCACGACACACAGGCACACAGCCTCCTGAAGAAGGAGACTGAGAGGGAGAAGAGGGGAAGAGCCGACGAGGGCGCCACCGCGCCAGATCTTAGAGAGAGGAGGCATGAGAGGGGGAGATGTGAGATGCGAGGGAGGCGTCGATTGGCCGACAGGCGGCGTAGATCTAACTCCTAGACAGGGAGGAGGAGGCGGATCTGTGAGGGAGGAGTGGAGTAGGTGGAGGGGCGAACCGGCAGTGACGGGTGAGGGAGGCGACGATTGGCCGGCTGACTACGTAGATCCGACTCCCGGAGAGGGAGGAGGCAGCAGATCTGTGAGGGAGGAACGGAGTCGACGAGGGGGTGGAGGGGTGAGCCGGCGGCGGTGGGCGAGGGAAGTGACGAAATGGAGGCTAGGGTTTGAGGGGAACCAGTGAGGCCGATGGCTTATATACGGAGGACGGCGGGCCTAGTGGGACTTAACAAGCGGGACCGCCTGCATAATTCTAACGGGCCAATTACGCCGTGCTGTGCCGGGCCAGCATGGGCATGACAGCCCCCGTGCTGTGCCGTGCCTGGATCGGGCCAAAAACCCGTGCTGCAGGCCGACCCACGTGCCACGGGCCATATGGCCAACTATAACGGGGATGCTTGAATCGAGCTCTACGCGGATTTCCATGGCGGCGCGGGCGGCCAGAGGCGCTGAGGAAGCCAACGGTGCGGGGGCGGAGGAGACGAACACGACGTGGAAAGCTTCGACTGGGAGCTGTTGGTTTCTCCTGCGTGAGGAGAAGAATATAGCAATCCAGCTATTGGATTGGTATATTTGTATATAGGAGTGAAATTTAGATCATAGCTTAAAATTTTTAGGTATAGCAAATCATTTAGGTACGTTGTTGGTGCAGTTTTTTTTTAGATATTATGGTAGTTTTTAGGTACAACAAAGAGCAGCGAGGCGACCGTTGGGCAACACTTGTCCAGAAAGCAAGCACCAACCGTGCCTTGCAATGTGTGTGCTCGAGACCGATAGGATAGGGACGGGGACGTACGTCTTTCTCTTTGGGTTGACCTCTGGCCTCTGCTAGACTGCCACCTCGCTTGTTGCCCATCCAAGGTTGATTGGTGCACATTCCACTGGCTACTGAACGCCGGTAAGAGCAAGTATAATAAGGGGCTGTAAGCTGGCTGAATGCTGAAGTGGAGGAGAGAGAAGAGGTGAGAGAGGAGAAGCGGGCTATAAGCTTACAGCCGACTTGGGCACAGGAACTAAGAAACTTTGTGAGAATGACTTGTGGACTATGTATTAATGGTGAAGAGCTAACCATTGTACGAGTGGGCTAGGAAAAGGCTGAGAGAAACCTTGCAGCCCGCTTGCTAGTTGCGTTATTAAACTTGCTCTAAGCAAGCCTATCTAGGGTGTTGCTCCATAAGCGGTCTCCTCTCGGCCTGCATACCCTGCCGTACCCGTACACTCTATGGGCGTAAGGGCCGTGTTGTCCGAAGCCATGTATGGTGAAAGCAAAGAGAGGCCTTGTTTAGTTGCCCAATTTTAGGGTGCCAAAATTATTGTAGCAACACTGTAGCGTTTCGTTTGTATTTGTGAATTATTGTCCAAATATTGACTAATTAGGCTCAAAAGATTCGTCTCGCAAAGTACAACAAAACTGTGCAATTAGTTTTTGATTTCGTCTACATTCAGTACTCCATGCATGTACCGTAAGTTTGATGTGATGGGAAATATTCTTTTTACATAGTGCCAAAGTTGGAATTTTGGAGTGAACTAAACATGACCAGAATTGATCGACTGCACCACAGCCGTCTACCAGTAGTACCCTACCACTGTGCGACAGAGAAATGGTACCGTAAGTCAAGGCCTTGTTTAGTTGCCAAAGTTTGGAGGTGCCAAATTACTGTTACAGCACTGTAGCACACTGTAGCGTTTCGTTTGTATTTGTGAATTATTGTCCAAACATTGACTAATTAGGCTCAAAAGATTCGTCTCGCAAAGTACAACAAAACTGTGTAATTAGTTTTTAATTTCATCTACATTTAGTACTCCATGTATGTACCGCAAGTTTGATGTGATGGGAAATCTTCTTTTTGTATAGTGCCAAAGTTGGGAGTTGGGGGTGAACTAAACAAGGGCCAAGCTCAAGATGGCGCGCTGTTCTGATGGCAGACTGGCACCGTACTGTGCCACTCACTGTCAATGCGCCACCCAACCGTCCTCTAGACTTGAACGACCGTGGTGACACGAGGCCTCCTCCAATTAGGGGTGTTTGGATAACATGTGCTAAACTTTAGCAGTATCACATTGGATATTCGGATACTAATTAGGACTAAACATGAGCTAATTACAAAACTAGTTGCACAGATGGGGTCTAATTTGTGAGACGAATCTATTAAAGCTAATTAATCCATCATTAGAAAATGGTTACTGCAGCACCACATTGTCAAATCATGGACTAATTAGGCTTAATAGATTCGTCTCACGAATTAGACTCCATCTGTGCAATTAATTTTATAATTAGCATATATTTAATACTTCTAATTAGTATCAAACATCCAATTTGATAGGTGCTAAACTTTAGCGGGTGGTATTCAAACACCCCCTTATTCTATATAGGTACACATGTTAGTAGGAGAGAGAACAACTATCTCTTATCAAGAGATAGCTTTGTACACGCACTTTAAGATTACGTGGAGATGATGTGTAGGGTCAATTATATTATGAGTTATCTGTTAAGGAGCCAGATTATTGGAAGGGTTGTCTCCTATATTGTTTAGATCTAGGTACTGGCTCATACCATTGGAAGAGGCCTGATAGTAACCGTGTGTCGACAGCTACAACAACTGTGTTCGGCAACTTAATAACGAACCTGCAATCAGGTGGTAGGATCGCCGCTTGCAATCCAGACACCTCTTTCCATACAGATCAACCCACGTGGATCAGGACATCATGTATAAAGATGGGACTCATCTTGCAAGTAGTAATACTGTCTGTTATGTTTGGCATGGCTCCAACTCCAAACTTCAAACCGGGGTTGAGTGGAGCCAGCGAAATACCCCAACTCCACTATTTTTTGGAGCAGTCTAACTTCACAAAGTTTTTGAAGCCCCGATTCATTTTGGTGAAACACCTCATTTACAACTTCAGGATTCTCAAACATGAACATAGATGTGGAGTTCTATTTACCCACCGTTCCGCAAGAAGAACGGTTCGATATTATTTTTTTCTCTCCAGTCCCGTCAATTCCTCAACTCCTATCTCATTGCCGCGCCCCTCCCATCGCCGCCCGCCCGCTCCCATCCGCTAATCCGGGCATCCGGCCATCCTGTGCTACGCCGTCCCGCCTTCTCAAGCCCAAAAATCAGCCTCTCGCTCCCCTTCACCTCTCTGTTGTGCGCCGCCGATAGGTTAGGGAGCCTCCGCCCCCAGATCTACCGTCACCGCCAGGTGCTGTCGTCCCCACCCCCGTTGTCCTCCACACCATCATCGCCTGTCGTCCCAGGTGGCCAGTACGGCAACCGAGCGCTCAATTTGTTTGTTGTCGATAACCCCATCCCACCAGCAAGCGCTACCCAAGCTGGAGGCTGGAGCTGTGACCTCCGATGTTGGCAGCCGCTTGGTCATGGGAGAACGAGGAGCAAGCAGCTCCTTCGCTGCCAAGTTCTGGATCCCATTTATGCTTGCTTTTTCCCCGTATATATCTGCTTCCCTTTCTATTGCTTCTTGAGTTCTTTGACTTTTGTGGAGTGCGATTTGGAACTTTTGTGGAGTGTGTACTTCGATTTGAAATCCGAGCTTGTTTGTCCATCTAGCTTGCGAGCTAAAACTAGCTGCACACAAGGAGGCCCAATGGCGCGAGGAAGAAGATAATCTGAAAAAAAAAATAGAGGATGACAGGTGGGGTCATAAGTTGGGAGTAACAATGGCAATCCACCTCAAAATTTCTCTTTTGAACCTGGGGCACCCTTAATATGCCCATTCGAACAACTCCAACTCTACTTAAAGTTGAAACATAAAACTGTGAAGTTTGGAGCCATACTAAACAGAGCATAGTGCTCAGCTGGAGTTTGGAGTTGAAACGTAAAACTGTGAAGTTGGAGTCATACCAAACAGAATATAAATCGAAGGGGGCGTTTGGATCCTTGAGCTAAAGTCTAGTTCATGTCACATCAAATCTTCAGAGACTAATTAGGAGGACTAAACATGAGTTAATTATAAAACTAATTACACAGATGGAGGCTAATTCGCGAGATAAATCTATTAAGCCTAATTAATCCATGATTAGCACATATTTACTATAGCATCACATTATCAAATCATGGACTAATTAGGTTAATAGATTCATCTCACGAATTAGCCTCCATTTGTGCAATTTATTTTATAATTAGTCTATATTTAATACTCATAATTAGTATCTAAACATTCGATGCGATGAGAAACTTTACGAGTAACTAAAGAACCGAACACTCCCGGAAGTCATTCTTATGACAGGACACATGTGGCCGGGTCCGTGGCTTTAGCTCTCCTCCGATTCGCGGCTGTCGTTCTCGGTTCTGTTGGATTGCTTCCCCCGGGAAAGACCGATGCTGGCGTGATTGAGATTGGTGCCATTTTTGCAACGATGATTCTACAGTGAAGTGGGAGAGATACATGCAGGAGAGGACGTCTGAGTCGGTCCTTAATGCACGCACAGCTCGGAACCTTTCATAATGTAGCCTCTCAATCAGTCCCTCCGTTCAATAACGAGTCTGCAGCTGGAGCGTTATTAAAGGAAGATTGCACGACTACCTGCTGCAGTCTTCACTCTGCGATGCACGGATTAGTGCCCACTATTGCATCGATCCGCTGCCCGGACGCAGCGACGCTCAACCACCCGCGGTCCCGCTGAACTCGTCACTGTTCCGGCGGCACCTTTGGCACCAGGCCACCAAAGCAGGGTGTTGGGATCCTGGAGCTAAAATTTACTCTGTGTCACATCGAATATTCGGATGCTAATTAGGAGAATTAAACACGAGCTAATTATAAAACTAATTGCAGAACTCCTAGGCTAAATCGCGAGACGAATCTATTAAGCCTAATTAATCCATTATTAGCGAATGTTTACTGTAGCACCATATTGTCAAATCATGGACTAATTAGGCTTAATAGATTCGTCTCGCGAATTAGACTCCATCTGTGCAATTAGTTTTGTAATTAGCCTATGTTTAATACTCCTAATTAGCATCAAACATCCGATGTGACAGGTGCTAAACTTTAGTATGGGCTATCCAAACACCCCTTAGAGAAAATATTTAACACGCGTCCAAGTCGAGAGCGCCGGAGAGTCGATGGATCGACATCGCATAGACCAGCTGGTGGGTGCGAAGTGGTTTGCATAGCAACGGATAATACTCAGTGATTCTGTGATGGCGAGACCGAGAGAACTCTTCGTTGAGTAATTAATGGGATGTTTGATGCGAGGTACTAAACTTTAGGAGAGGTCATATCGGATGTTCGGACGCTAATTAGGAGGACTAAACATGAGCTAATTATAAAACTAACTGCAGAACCCCTATACTAATTCGCGAGATGAATCTATTAAGACTAATTAATCCATCATTAGTAAATGGTTACTGTAGCACCACATTGTCAAATCATGGACTAATTAGGCTTAATAGATTCGTCTCACGAATTAGACTCCATCTGTGTAATTAGTTTTATAATTAGACTATATTTAATATTACTAATTATTATCTAAACATCCGATGTGACAGGTACTAAACTTCAAACAGGCCCTAAGCCTCGGAACCCTCAGACTCTGGGAGACCGTAATGAGGCCGGCCTGAATGTTGCTATCTCGCTGTCGACATTAGCCCGTCGATGCCTGCGAGTCCAATCAGTTCGATCTCGATCAGATGTGTCTGACACTCTGACTTTCTGCGTGAACAATTATTTACAGTATCGTTATAGTCACCAGCTAGCTAGCAGGAGCTGCTGACTGACAAAGAGCGTCTTTGCGTTATGCTTCTTCTTTTACAACTGTGTTTCTTTTTTGAAAGTAACTTTACAACTATGTTTCCCTTTTTAAAATATTTTTCAGCAGAAGTTGTACCGCTAGTCGAACAGTATTAGTCACGTACGATTGGAGCAGGAAACACAAAGCGAGCTATGAATGTTGAGGGCCCAGTCAGCGCAGGTCCACGTAGCAAAGCTGCAAATTAAAAAACCATGTAGAACGACACACAAAAAAAAAACTAGCGCTTCTAATCGAATGCACGCTACTACCTGTAGCGCCAGATAACAACGTGCACCCTCCAACGCCTAACGGTCCAACCCCCGATATATTTTCAAAATAGTGTTTACAACTTGCAGACTCTGACAGGGAGTTTGAACATCCTCTACAGAAAAAAAAATAGTGTATCTTGAACATCCTGTATGATACGGAGGATCAAGTACCCTGTATCCAGATGGGACACGCACGACATGATCAGCCCGCCTGGGTTCTACTGCTAGTACGATCAGAAAACAAAAGGCACCAACCAACCGTAGCACCTGCCAAGTAAACGGTATCCGTGCATGAGTTACGGTCTTCTATGGATATCCCCAATATGTGAATGTTGAAGTTTTGACGTGGCGACTTTATCCAAGAATAGTCCGCAATATTATAAATCCTGGTCTGAAATAAATTACGGACAGGGATTCAGGGAGTAGTGTCGTGCATCATCACCATACAAAAAAGAGCGCGGACAGCACCGAGCGCGCGCGATGCACGGTACGTGCAGTTGTGTAGTCCACTACTGCCACACTCGCACGGGAGAGTGACCTGTGCCCTGTGCAATGGAGTTATAATTTGTAGCTCCAAACAACCACTGAAAGCAACTCGACAGGGCTTCTAGCCTACTAGCTCCATATCAGCCAACGATTCGGCTATGGTCAGTTTGGTCACGGACTCACGGTCAGCATCGAACCGCTAGAGGCTGGCTGGATGCGGACCGTGCAGATTAGCTCCAGAGAGTATGGACGGATCGGAGCGGCAGCGTGTCGCGCGCGCAGGCTCCATCCTTCCGCCCCGGGACGGGGGGAACGCGGCGTGTGTGTACGCAACAGCTTGCCCGCTGGCCGCAGAGTCTGGAGTGGCCGTGGCATCGATCATCGGGTGCGACAGCCTCCTCAAACCCGCCGGACGTGGCTATATACATGCCGCACCAGAGGCTAAAAGGCAACTGGCAACAGGCTGAGCGTTCTGGTTAACGGGGGATCGGATCGCCTCAAGTCTGTGCCGACCCCGTTTCGTGCACCCGAGCTAAGTGCTGCCTGCTGTCCCCGAACTAATTAGAACTTCACAGCGTCACTTAGGTGTGTTCGGTTTGAGGATTGAAGGGGTTGGAATGGATTGGATCCAGTTAGGAAGATGTTTGTTGAAAAATTGGTGGGTTGGATTCATCCTAATAAGGAAATATTCTCCTTAGATGCGGCTTGGATGCATCCACCCAAAACGAGCGGACACATCCAACCCACATGCACGGCGTCTCCCACCGTTTCATCCGAAAGGAGGAGCAGGCATGAGGGGTGCGGGGCTCCAGCACGGCATGAGGCAGCTCTAGCCACAGGGAGAGGCTAGGGCTGGTGTAGGCCGGCGGGGAGGAGGGTGGCGGCCGGCGCTGGGGAGAAGGGAGGGGCGGGCAGCAGCGCAAATAGAGAGGGAGACAGTGGCCGGGAGCGGAGGGGAGGATGGCGGCCTGGAGCGTCAGCCCAGGGTGCTCCGCCGTCCGCCCGGTGGAGCTTCGTCATGCCAGGCTAGGGAGCTGCGCTGCCGGTTGGGGAGCTGCACCGCCGGCTTGAGGAGCTCCTCCGCCGGCCCCGAGAGCTGCTCCGGTGTGGGGAGGAGTCTCGGGGTGGGGGAGAAGATAAGGTGGGGTAAAAGAAAAAAAAAGAAAATGTTAGGTGGATGACACGTGGGATCTAATGGATGACATGTGGGTCCACCAACAGATGTGGCTAACAATGTTAAAATAGTATCCATCCCAACCTTCTCAACCCCTCCAATCAAATAAAAAACTGGAACGGATCCATTCCTCTCATCCAATCTCATCCAAACACGAGATGGGTTGAACCCAACCCACGGATGAATCCAACCTATTCCACATGATCCCAGAACCAAACTCATGCTTAGTAGTAGCATTAATTTCGTGATCAAACTCTATATCCCCACCAGGAAATAAATACCTCGCACCACGGCACCAGTAATCTCTCCTGCATCCGAACGCTGGAACAACCGCCACCTACACGGCTGTCCTTCCAGACCGTCAAAATTTTGCTGGACTGCACCTGTTTCTTTCATCAGCCGCTACATCGTGCCCTTCAGGTCCACACTCCCCACTGAAACACTAGAGCAGTGCCGCACTGCAGTGGCCGGAGAAAGAACCTTTGGGACTTGGTTTGACTATCCGCGCTTTCCGCCAAAGATGTTGTCAGGCGTCACGAGTGGCATGATCGCAATCTTCGCCTTTTCCCGTGCACGGGCTGGCTTGTGGTGTTGTTTTCGCAAATGTGGATGCGACGAGTAAGCACTCGCGTGGGACAAATGTCCTTCTAGAAAAGATCGAGCGAGCCCAGGGGCCCCAAGCACTTGGTTCCTCCACTCCACCACCGGGGAGTTGGCCCTCTGGTTGGTGAGAAAGCGATGCCGCCGCCCCATGGGCCATGTACGAGCTCGGTGGCGCGAACAATCATTAGTGGCATTCAACATTCATGACGATCATCATGGGTTCATGGCATTAGCCATTGGCCATTGCTAGTTGACGTCTGTTTGGGTAAGCAATGCGTAGACAGGCAGGGACAAGAAACTCTGCCTTCCATTCCTTGGTCAATTTACAGCAGGAGAGTCCCTGGCAGTGGCCTTGTCACTTCTGGGAAGCTGGGCTACGGTAACGAGCAGCTAATCCTGTAACACCCCACGCGCCGCCAAACTCCAAGAGTTGCCAAACGTGGCTTCTCGCATGTTGGAGTACAAAACTCACTAGTATGTTGCCCTAGATAAAATAGGGAAACAACAATAAAATGATATTTTGAAAATAACCACGCACTAACATTTAATGACCAACCTAACCACATGCTAGCATATGTTTATTTTTTTTATAAAAAATATTGTTTTTGTTGCTCCTTCCGCTACTTTTACTCTAGCATGTGAGAAAGGAGTTGACACAGTGGGTCTTTTATGGCGCCTATGGTGTTACATTTCTTGAATTATTACGTAACTTTGCAAGCACAAATTTCTTAAAGTGTGCTATCCTTCCTGTCACGTGGACACGTCACTCTTCTTGTGCGCATTGCACTGTCGAAACATTCAGTCCGCATGAGCTAAAGATGTTATTCTCGAATCTTTGACTACTAATCCAAAATCTTTCCAGAGAAACATAATGGCATTCCAGTGTTTGGAGGTGTGACATTTTTTTGTTTCTTGAGGTCATTTTCGGAGCTTAGGATCAACTTATTCATTTTTCGACATTTCAAAATTGAACTTGATCATTTTTTGATACTAGGATGAAACCTTTGAATGATCAGGTTGACTTCACTAGAATGAGCTGACCACAAATTAGACATTTAACCATGCACATAAAGAAAGAAATGTATACTATTTGAATCGTAGAACATCGCTTGTCACATTAGCAAACATGCGGATAAGTTTTTTTTTTACATTGGTTCGATCCATAATTCACTCTTTGAACTATAAATGGTGGATGAATGAATATAAGAACGCGAAAACTATGAGCATCTCCAGTGTGCTCAGAATTCGAACCGAGCACATTGTGAATTCGAACCTTGTTGTCAGAAGGCAAAATCTAACCGTCTATTCAGTTCAAAACAATACCAAATAAATACTCTATTTACCCGAAATAGAGAGAGAGAGAGAGAGAGAGAGAGAGAGAGAGAGAATGAATTATCCGTTGCAGCTAGAGAGAGATTGAGGGTGAAAACTTCCTTCTATTTTTTTTGGTAATAACTTCAAATGTGGACCCTCTAAATCGATTTTTAGAGTGGAGCAACCTAACATTATCAGATGCCCAACAAACTTTCTCAGCATGACGTTCATAGTTCCATCCGATTGTGAATATTGTTGCTAGATTATAGAATTTCTAGTAGTTCCACACGACATCTAAGAATCCAAAAACCAAAGTAGTCATAAGTCAGAATTAACAATTCCTACCACCACTTTCATGCGGAGGCTATGGGGCCCACACCTGGTGATTTTACACATGGCCCAGCTGCCAGCGAGTGGTGGTAAATTCGACGAGATGATACTGTTTTTTTTTCTTTTGAGAGGACGAGATACTACTAGCAGTACTGGCCGTTCGCCAGCCCCACCCACCAGTCCACGCCAAGAGCAAATCCGCAAGCGTTACTGCCGCCGACAGGCTGGTCCCACCACATTCTCCGCTCTCGCACGGATGACAACGGTGATGAGTGGTGGGTGGGCTGGAGATCGGAAACAGACGCAGAAAATGAGGTAAAACCGCCCAGGAAACCCACCCTTCCTTCGGCTGTCTTTTCCGGCGTGTGACCGTGAGGTGGCGTCGCCGCGAACTCGTTTGCTGGTGCTCGGCATCCGGCCATCCCACATTCCCACCCGCCCCGGCGTTATATAAGCTCGGCCGCGCGGTTCACTCCAAAAAAGTCCACACCTCACCCACGCCATTCTGTGCCGTGCCCCCCCCTCGCCTCCCTCCATCCACTTCCGTTCCGGCATTTCGCGCTCCCGTGAGAGATCGAGGACGAGCCGAGGCGGGATGGGCCCCGGCGGGCGCCGGCGAGGGTTCGCCGCCCTCGCCGCCGCGGCGATCGCTCTGGTGCAGGTGAGTCCCGCGCTCATGATTCTCGAAGGGGTACTGTACTAGCGCGTGGGTGTCGTCGGGTCGCGCTGTGGCGGCGGCCGCTCCGAAGGGTCGTGGGGTTTCGGTCATGCTCTGGGGTTTGGAGCCCGCGTAGCCGTATCTGGGGTTGCTAATTGCATTCCTTCCTATTTTTGCGTGGCTGCATGGAGGAGCTGCAATTTTGGTAGGAGCAGTTCGTAGCGGGTGTCGTTTTCTAGTTATTGGCTCGAATTTTACCGCGGCGTTTGGATTTTACCATGGCCTCGTCGTTTGTGCGAATTCCCCTTGGGTGCTGCTTTTAAGAGGGTTGGGAGCATATTTGAGATTTGAATGTCTTTTACACGCGAGTCTGACCAAATTTCAGTTACTGACATGTATGGGAGTTTCGGATTGGGGGATCGGAACCGTGTGGGTTTGCCTCATTGGTGTTGGCTTTATTTTTCTCAGTGGATCACCCCATTTAGTTCGATTTTAGTTGACCCCGGGGGAGTTTAGTTCGACATATGTTCAATTTTGGGTTTCACTGTCGGATTGTAGTAACTTTGTTTGCCTCTTTGTTCAGAATTATCAGTTTACACATTTTGATTAGGCTTCACGGGATTGTTGCATGCTGTGTTTTGCTGATTTTTACTCCCTGTTCCCACATTTTGAAGAGAATGTGCACATATAAAGGTCGCTTTCTTTAAAAGCGGACATTATACTCTCTTCTAAAAATTGTCCTCCTATAAAGGCTGCTTGAATAGGGTAAAGCCGTATGAACTGCATTTTCCGGAGTATTTCAAATTCTGGACCTGCCGCTTTTTATATATAAGTTAGAAGATAGTTCGAACTGTTTTGCTTTTAAGCTGCAAGGCCATTCATGATTTAGCAACATTTACTGGTGCAACAGAATTTCTTGAACCATTTATATGCGAGCTTTGATTGTCTATGCCTCAGATTAGATAAGCCATTTTTTGATTCAGTGTTTCTACCTCCCTTGAACATATTGCTTCTATAGGTCAGTTATTTGCTATTTTATCCGGTTCAGAGGGGAAGCTGTTGGATTGTCAACTTTTGGTTCTTGTTGTAAGTTGTGATGTAATTGTTGCTGCAATAGTACTTGTGCAGTACTAGAACTTCAACATGACTATTTGCATTTATGTTGGTGATGCTCCTTAGTTGAACTGACTCTTTTGTAGGCTTCACTGGAACTTCCATTGTATAATTAATCTTGTTTTCAAATTTTTGAGGCATGTGTTTCCGCATTTTTACTTCGAGAATTGATAATATTTATGTGCCCAACAAACCACCAACTGTATTCCCAGTTTCAGGCTATCCAGAAGTTGCTATGTTATGGTTTCTGCTGTCTCGGTGGTGTCTGCATTACCCTTGCAATTCTAGCTACTAAAAAGTGTTTTCTAGACTTCATTTTTCTGAAGTCTGTGGATTAATTATGGTCATACTACCCCTTGAGGATTTGAAACATAACAATATCACACTATCACCTCCCATAGTTCAATTAGATGTCATGTAGAGAGCTGGATGTGTTATTTTGGTTTTTTAAGTATTTTCCTGCAAACACCACTATTAGTTGCCTATTTATAGGGGGTGACATAGAGATGAGTACACAATTAATAGGGGTAAACTATGTCAATGGTTATGGTATTACTTCTTTACTTTTCTATTTATATATGTATATGGAGCTAAAACAGCATTTAGTTTGGACTGTGTATGGTGTGTGTAAGTAGGCTACCATAAGATAAAGTGCCATTATACAGGCATGCTGATATGGTTTTACTTCACTGCCGATTCAGGTGTTGTCTAAATAACATGCAACTCTTTTACAATGATGCAGATCAGTCTTCTAGCATTTCCAATCAGCGCACAGCAATCCAATGGCTCAAGGTAATTTGTCAGTAACCTGCAATTTTGCTGATTGTAGCTGTGGTTAGACAGTAGAAGTTACACTCAACTGCTTCTACAGCATGCTACTGTATTTGGCATGTTTAAACATGGTATTCCATATTTGTGGAGCCCTTGGTGCTCATCTAACTTACCATTTTGCTTCTGTAGGGTTGTACCCGCAGAAGGTTACTGTTCCATGTACGGCATTTGTGCACAACGAAGTGATGGGAAGGTCTTAAACTGTGCGAATGCAACCAAAGCTGTTAAGGTGACAATATGGTCCTCGTACCTTGGTTCGAATGGAGAAGCATTTCCCTTATCTTTTGCAAGAAAAGAAAAGATTATTCAAATGTGGCCTGTTTACGAAGTGCTTTATTGCTTTTCCAGCCAGACACATTGTTTTCGTCAAGGATCCAAAGTTTGTGCCCAACAATCACTGGCAATGTCTGTTGCACCGCAGATCAGTTTGATACGTTACACCAACAAGTTCAACAGGTAAATGCCCTGATTGCTGAAGAAGTACATGGACTGTGCACTTGAATAAGCCATCAATGTGGGTAGTATCGCTTTTATTTGATATCAAATGATCACCCAGGAAAGTCATGTTAGTGTTACTTAATATGCACCGATCACAATTAATCTTTGTAAAGTTGTCTTTGCACCATATGTGTATTTTTTTAAAGAAATGTTTTGTGAAGCTGCGACCAGCTAACCTGAACCTGCTGAATATTTTGTTTGTGACAAGTTGCCTTTGTTATAGCATGAGGTTAATGTTTGCTTCATAGATTATCCCTGCTTCGCTCCTATTGTGCTGATGCATACCTGAGGCTGATCAAGAATAACTATCAAGAACCTTCTGGAACAGAATAATTTGTATCTACCAGCAAGTAGAACCTCTGTTAACAAATATCTTTGTCTAATTATCAATTATTTGTTTGTTATTGGTTTTTGTCATGGTTTCCTTCTGTCCTTATATGCAGTGCTGCAATCGATTGGTTGCATGGTCAGTACATCATTGTCTATTAAATGTGAATTGTTGACCATTGTACACTAGCAAGCCTTTTTCTCTACCATCCTATTTTGCCGATTCAAATACATTCATAAGGAGTTTTTCCTGAGTCAAATGACTCGATTATTTTTTACACGCCAAATGTTTAGGGGCCCCTTGTTGATCTCTACTCTAGATCTATATTCAATATAAAACTTCAGTCCATGGTTACTTGTAACTTTTAACATTTTGCAGGCTGTGCCATTTCTTGTTGGATGCCCAGCATGCTTGAGGAATTTCCTGAATCTCTTCTGTGAGATGTCTTGTTCTCCAAACCAAAGCCTATTCATTAATGTGACTTCAGTAAAGCAGGTCTTTCTTTTCTTAATCTACTTTGTCAGCATAAAAATATCTTCTGAGATTCTACCAGACCCTTTTCATATGGTTTTGTGCAGCCATCTGTTGTCATTTATTTGCTTAAACTTCTAGTGCACTATAAAAACAAGTTCATAAATAATTCATCATATGTTTATTCAATTTTTACAGGCACACTTTTGACTGTATTTTGCAGATAAATAGCACTATGACTGTTGATGGCATAGATTACTATGTAACTACTAACTATGGTGAAGAGCTATACAACTCATGCAAGGATGTTAAGTTTGGAACTCTGAACACACGTGCAATGGATTTTCTCGGTGGAGGTGCGAAAACTTACAAAGGTACAACAGAAACCCTTTTAATTTCTGCTGATGGTATCAAGTTAAATGGCAACTATGGTTCCTGCACCCCATCTTGTTGTGCATTCGAATTCATGTTCCCACTTGATGTTTTTAAGCCTTTTAGTGCCAGATTGGATGGTAGACTATTTAATTTTGAATAAATTGATTACTTCGTGTCGTTTGTAATCACATTTGACTGACTCATGTCTAATTCTTGTCTTGTGCACTTGTGATTGAAGAGTGGTTGGCATTTATTGGGCGGCAAGCGAACCCTAATGAGCCTGGGTCACCTTATTTGATAACATTCCGATCAGATTTTAGTGATTCATCTGGTGTGAAGCCTCTAAATTCTACAATTTATTCTTGTGGAGACCCATCTTTGGGTTGTTCATGCGGTGATTGCCCTTCTTCTTCTGTTTGCACGGGATCCTTGCTGCCACAGCTGAACACTGATACCTCCTGTTCAGTTAAAATGGGTTCTTTAAAGGTAGGCATTATTACCTGAATGTATGATCAAATTACAGAAGGATTGGGTCTTGTATACCAAGCTTTATATCTATCAAAGCAGTTTAGAATTGCAGTAACTCTAAATGCATTAGAAAATGGCACAGGGGTGAACAACTTACTAGATATCAATGGGCATACTACATGTTAGGCACACATGCTTGGATTGTGTACTTATTGGATATACAACAAATGTAACTGTGACGAACAAATAATTTCACTAAATCTTATGAAATATGTATCACAGAAGGTGCTAAAAGACTGTGATAATTCTGAATTGAAATATTAACCTCTGTTGTGATTCAATGGATTCATTTTTTGGCCATTTAACAATCTTTTGGATGTTTTCTTAGTTGTTTGGTGTGCCCCTTATACTCCTTTCTATATCTACAGGCCAAATGCTTAGACTTCTCACTAGTGGTTATCTACCTTGCGTTATTATGCGCTTTTCTGCTGTGGGGTTTGTTACACAGAGCACGAGGAAGAACTGCCTCCTCCTTGCAGACAAAACCATTGAAGAATTCAGATGATAAGTCAGACTCAAACCAAAATGGCAAGAGTCCTCATAACTCGGTTCAGGTTCTTTTCTGCCAATTTATTTTTCATGACCAGAGCTTGCTTGCTTTATTAGAATATTTATTTGTCTGTTTTCTTAATGTGCTTATCTTAAATATTGATATGGAGTTTTAGTTTCTTAATTATAGCTTGCTTCTCTATTTTTCTTTGGAAAATGCCCACACAATTATAATAGCTTCATTTATTATATGGCACTTCAGTTATTTTTCTCGAGATTGCACTTAAATTCTCACTTCTCCCAAGTTCATCGTTTTCATTTTGGTGAATTTATCTTGGTATCAGGTGTCTGAAGCTGCATCCTCTACTGTCAAACCATCATATCCCTCTATTGTTCAAACTTACATGTCAATTTTCTTTAGGTTGGATTCCTTCTTCAATTGTACCCAAACAATTATCATTTCAAGTGTTTAGGCACCATCCTAATTTTTGAAAAGTATTGCAGGAAGCATGGAATTTTTGTTGCTAGACACCCTCTCCTTGTGTTATGTGTATCATTGCTTATCCCTCTCCTCTTATGTATTGGTCTCCTTCGCTTCAAGGTTGAAACCCAACCAGAAAAGGTACTTAATTTATTTCAATCATTATCAATTTTAACCATTGCTGTCTTTTCGTAGAAGACCTACTTTTGCTGAAATACTCAGAACCCGACGTTGAGAATTGAGATCTGTAATTACATTTTTGTTTTTTGTATTCAACATTTATTAATTCCACTTCACCATTTGGTGTAAGTACTGCACATCTCTGTTGATTGTTACCACAATACCACTCATAAAGCATCCAGTAAATTTGGAGCATGAAAAATGAAAGAAATGGACATCACAAAATAATTTCTATGTACGTTAGAATGATTGCTTCACTCAGTTATGTGTAAGGCTAGATGTATCTGTTACAATTCATAAATATTTATTATACCGAAGTGTATATTGTTTAAAACAAAATGGAAACCACAAATCCTCTTTCTGTACAATATGAATCTTCATTATATATATTTCAGATACTTTTCTAAGCGGTTATGATCTTGTCATATTCACTATGGTGATCATTTTTTCATTTAATGTTTTAAATGCCAAATATACATTACAAAAGTTAATCTGCCAGAAGTAGTGGGTGTGAACATCATATCGAATAATCTAAACATTAGGTATTAGTTTAATTAGAGTAAATCCAACAACTAAACAGTTTAAATTATTAGAATTCTCGTATGTTGGGATTTAGTATGCTTAATTTTGTAACTCCGATGTTGATCTAATGTGTAAGCGTACACAGAAATAAATACAATTTTTTTATTACACTGCACTCAATCAGATATTTCATTAACAAAAATGTGTCCATGGTCCACAAAATGAATTGCCGTTTTAGAACTCTAGACTTCATATATAAATTACCAATCAGTTGTAAACTTCCTATGTTATTTGATCAAGCAGTTATGAATTCAATTCCTTCTCTTTTGTCAGCTTTGGGTTAGCCCTGGAAGTCGAGCCGCTGATGAGAAGAACTATTTTGACAGCCATCTTGCACCATTTTATAGGATTGAGCAGGTCTTTTCAACTCTTGCAACCTCATTTGTGCCCAATGAAGCGAATGTTTGTTACAAATTGTATTAGCGAAATTCCTATCAAATAGAACACTTCTTTTCCTGTGATTATCTTGACCCTTATCTCTGGCTTTGTTTGTACTGTTTTCCATTTCGAGATGAATATTCTAAACAGTGGATTCTGCTGTCAATTGTTGTTAATGCAGCTTGTGTTAGCCACTTCTGCATCCAGTGGGTCTGCAGCTCCTTCAATAGTAAATGACAACAATATGAAATTACTATTCCAGATTCAGAAAAAGGTAGGAAATTCACATAGTAATGTGAACTTTGGGATTTCATCTGCTGTATGGTTCTCATGTTTCTTTAATCTTAAAGGTTGATGATCTGCGTGCAAGTTATTCCGGGTCAACAGTAGCCCTTGCTGACATTTGCTTAAAGCCACTCAGTACAGACTGTGCTACTCAAAGTGTTTTGCAGGTGATGATTCTATAGTGTCTACTGTATAGTTTCTGTATTGAAACCAACTTGGTTTTCTCTAGAATATGCAAATGTTTTATATTCCTGTTTTGTGTTTACTGTGGTTTCTACAAAATGCTATAAAAGTGATAGTTTCAATGCTCAATGCTGCAGTATTTCCAGCTGGATCCTAAAAAGTATGATGATTCAGGAATAGACCATGCTAAATTTTGTTTTCAGGTAAATCTCTACTGTTGAAGTATCTTATCGGTTCATGTTTTTTCTGAAGTTTGAATAGCAACTTCACCAAAATTGGGGATTTGATCATGAATTTTATTGTTCTACTTATTGGAATATGGATTCTATAGTGCATGACAGTTTTTCACTCGGTACTAAAGTTGTTGTATTGTTGACAAAGGCACATGCGGTACTTTGCATTGAATACTGACTGTCAGTATACTTACTAGGTTTTTGAGCTGGTTTTAATGGCCGTGCCTAAATGCTTATCTTGTACATTGCAGCATTACACTTCTGAAGAGACATGTTTGAGCACTTTTCAGTCACCTATTGATCCAAGTACAATTTTAGGTGGTTTTTCAGGAAACAATTTTACTGAGGTAATATTTTATTGCACATTTGTACTAGAATAAACATATTACATCTTCTGATATCTCATTGCTTATGAACTTGCTATTGCTGGGCAGGCTTCTGCATTTGTAATAACTTATCCTGTGAACAACAAAGTTGAGACAACAGGACAAGAGAACGGGAAGGCCGTGGCTTGGGAACGGGCATTTATTAATCTTGTTAAGGTTAGCCATGCTAATTCAATTTCTTTTGTTGTTGCATTTGCGCAGCAAGCGGCCTGAACCTTGATTAGCCATGCTTGAATAGGAGTGCATGGAATGTGCCTGAACCTTTGATTAGTGGCTCCTGTTGGGTTTCAACTCTAGCCTATACCGACTTGCTTGGGACTGAAAGGCTTTAATGTTGATGTTGTTGCATTTGCTCAGCAAGTTTCCCTTCCTTTGATAGAAGTCTACTCTAATTGATACCTGTTCTATACAAGCCAACAGTTCCACATTTATTCTTTAAGCACTTCCTGTGGCATATTTCCACACTTCCCCACTGCCTCTGTGTTCAAGATTAGACCTTGTTTGTGGGCTAGTAAACTACTGAAAATTACATATCCCTTTCAAGCAGCTATAAAGAACATTTGAGTACACATGGTTCTATGT
Organism: Setaria italica; assembly: GCF_000263155.2. NCBI lineage: Eukaryota > Viridiplantae > Streptophyta > Magnoliopsida > Poales > Poaceae > Setaria > Setaria italica. The sequence continues at coordinate 27,187,877 of NC_028456.1, read as the reverse complement.
CCTCATAAGATAAAGCAATATGAAAGAATTGTGATAAGGCAATCTAAGAGTATTCAACTTTATTATCTTAGGGCATCATTTGGGACACAACAATGTTTTCAGTTCTGTTTATCCTTTCTTGATACAGCTAGCCAAACGCAGCTCCCTTAGGTTGAAGCTTGTAAAATTTGGGTGAGGTATTGAGGATACCCCACCCCTCAAAGTTGAGTTAAGATCCACGTGTCATTGAGATATTGGTGGGCATATCCTGAAATTCCACTTATGTGGCATATCCCCATATTGCAACGTTAAATGTGTGACTGCTAATGTCATTTATGTGCACAACGATTTTTAGCTCAAAGCATTTTTTTTTGGCAGTTTCTTACCTTCAGTGCTTTGTATCTTCTGATTTATCCATTGCAAGAAGTTACTTCTTCTTTAATTATATATTTTACTTTCAATATTACATACAATGAGGTAGAAGACTTAAATGATTAGGGATAGGTGTTGGACAGCTGATCAGCTAGCAAAAAGGAATCTGCCACACCCTGCAAGCTGCCCACACTGTGATCAAGCGGAGGAAACCATTAATCACCTCTGATAGAATGTGTGTCTTTGCTCGAGAGTTTTGGTTTAATATTCTGAGAAGGGTTGGACTGCAGGCTCTCACCCCTCATCCGGATGCAAGAAGTTTTGAGGATTGGTGGGAAGTAAGTTCTAACAATGTGCCTGCTCCCATTAGAAAAGGCCTGCTCCCATTAGAAAAGGCCTTAACTCTCTAATTATTCTGGGAGCCTGGACGTTGTGGAACCATTGCAACTGATGTGTCTTTGATGGGGCCTCTCCAAGTGTTACCAGAGCTTTGTTCTCAGCCAGTGAGGAGTTACATTTGTGGGGTATGGCTGGAGCTCGAGGAGTTAATCACCTCCTTGCTTTAGTGCCAACTCAGGAGTGAAGGTTTAGGTCGAGGTCGGCTGTTTTTTTCTGTAGAAAAGGCGCTTGTCGGCATGGTTCTGTAATGGTGTGTGTGTGTGTGTGTGTTTGTGTGTTGTAATGGTTCTTATTCCTTTTTTCTTCTTAATATAATGATACGCAGCTCTCCTGCGTGTTCGAGAAAAAAAATGAGGTAGAAGACCTAAATCTTTTTCTTTCAGGAGGAAATACTTCCGATGGTATTAGCACAGAACCTGACATTGTCCTTTTCGTCCGAGAGCTCTATCCAAGATGAATTAAACAGAGAAAGTACAGCTGATGCTATTACAATAGTGGTAAATATCTTATATATGCAAAACCCTTTAATATTGTTGAAGGCATCGTAGTTTCAACTGTATGCTTATTTGTTTCTTGTGATTGAAATCAGATTAGCTATATTGTGATGTTTGCATATATATCATTCACACTTGGAGACCGGCCTTCTCGTTGGTTGTCATTATTTGTTTCATCAAAGGTATGGGTACAGTAGAATGATCGCTCAGCTCTTTGCCATCTTGGGTGTCATTTTCCTCATGCTTGCATTCTTGTCTATTCTCATTTGCATGTACCATTGACCTCGCAGCTGGTATCTAGATTCTACGTAAAGTGCTTATGTTTTATTTATGTCCCTGATACAAATGAAGCTGATCGCATTTTATGTGCTTCTATGCTCTAGTCAAAATAGTTTTATAAGTGAAAAGTATCATATGTGACCGGCCCTATACAACTCTCTGCTTTAGATTCAGTAGACTATTTTGTAAATTACAAAAAATGACACATTTTACAAACAACCACAGTTTATTCCCTCAAACAATAAATGACCACCCGGTTCTGTAAAATTGCATGTAACATTTGCAAACAGTTATTTCTTTAATTGCACAAAAGTTACAACTGAAAATTTCTGACAAGAGGCAATCTGTTTTTAGATTTATCTTACAATATTTTAATCTTGAGTTTCGTTTTGAAGACCTGATTTATTCGTCAGATACCGATTTACTTAACCATGCAAAACTTGTCTTACATAATTGCATTTGGTCTCTACAAACATTTGACCCAGATAGATTTCAGGTACTGCTTGGCTTGTCTGGGGTCGTCCTGGTGATGCTTTCAGTTTTAGGTTCAATGGGATTCTTTAGTGCTATTGGAGTGAAGTCTACCCTTATTATTATGGAAGTGATTCCTTTTCTTGTGCTGGCTGTAAGTCTTCTGTACAACAGTGGTTGACTTTCTGTTCTTCAATTAATCTGATGTCCTTTCATTATGTTTCTTTGATTTTCTGTTAACAAAAAACTATTTGGGCCTTACACATGTGAGTAAGTAACACTATAGCATTTTCATGTACAATGTTGAAATATTGCTTAAAGGTTTGTTTACCATGAGCTACCTCTGCTTAAAATCGGATTCCCATGATCTTTGAACTATGTAAGGTTGATGCTGTATGCATCTGCTGAAGGAATGTGCCTCCAAGATTCTTTTTTCAGAGTCAGAACAATGCTTGTGTCTGACTTTGCCTCTGAGTACACTAAGTCTATTTCCTTGAAAGGGTTTTGTAGTTGATTGATGCCTTTAATTGATCTTTAATTTGTTGAAGAAGTAGATGATCGTGTGATAGGTAGATATAAAGACTTTCAATTATTGTGAAGAAACTGACACTTGTGATTGTGGTTAGGTCGGTGTCGATAACATGTGTATCCTTGTGCATGCTGTCAAACGCCAACCAGATCAGTCAAACTTGGAAGAGCGGATAAGTGAAGCACTGGTGGAAGTTGGACCATCCATTACATTAGCCAGTTTTGCTGAAGTACTAGCCTTTGCTGTGAGTGCAATTAATCCAATGCCTGCGACCAGAGTGTTTTCCATGTTTGCCGGTTGGTTTCTCTACATTAGCTCAATTGTATCCCTACTTGTTACTTTTTGGAGTTTCCAACCTACTTTGTCTTGTGCAGCACTGGCGGTCTTTATGGATTTCCTTCTCCAAGTGACAGCTTTTGTAGCCCTTATTGTATTTGACTTTAGGAGAGCACAGGATGGCAGGATTGATTGTGTCCCTTGTGCGAGAATCGCGTCAAGTCCAGCTGCCGGTGATGGTAAGCAGTGAGATCTTGCATTTGCTTTGCTATAACCTGCTGTCTTAAATGTGAAGTCATTTTGGCTCTTTCCTAACTGTCCTCTTTTCTTACTGCCTTGAAAACTTAAGGTGGTGATGGACAGAGGCTCCACTTGCTTGCTAGATATATGAGGGTAACCATTTTAGTCTTTTTTGCTGTTGTTGATACTTCAATTTCAGCCACGTTTTAGGTTGTCTGATTTTCCTGTTCTTTTGACGGACTTGTAGTTGCCTTTTCTTTTATACGTGTAGGATATCCATGGACCAATTCTCAGTTACCGGGCAGTGAAGTTCGTTGTAATCACTGTGTTTGTAGGATTGGCATTTTCAAGCATAGTAAGTTTTCTTCTGTTTCTCTTGCATGCATGATGATTCTTACTATTCTTTACTGCTGAGGTGCCTATTGCTTTAGAATGATATTCTGACATTAGCATACTGTTGGCTGTTACAAAGATTATCCTGTTTTTAAGAGCATGAGTCATTTTTCTTTTTTCTTTGAAATAATCATGCAATCACATTGTGGGATCATCTGTCGACTGTCGCTGATGTCATTCTTTAACTGAGCACTGTGATCAAATGCACTTCTCCTGCATTTTCTTGGAAATAATGTGTGGTTGTGTTATCACTCACTGCAGTGTGTCCTATGTTCTAATTAGGCTTTGTCTACTAGACTGCAACCAGGATTGGAGCAGCAAATTGTTCTGCCACGAAATTCCTATTTACAGGTTTGCTACTGCAAGAGCCTTAGGAATACTTCTTGAAGCACTTTCCTCTTTTCCTTCGCGCTAATTGTAGTATTTCCAGGACTATTTTGATGACCTTGCAAAGTACATGAAAGTTGGTCCACCATTATACTTTGTTGTGAAAGACTTCAATTACAGGTATTTATACCTAAAAACAGCACTCAGAATTTTTTTCAAAGAGAAGAATGACGTTGGGTGCAAATATACATGTAATATTGGCTCCTAAACTTTAGTATTGGCTATTTATCATCGTTGTCACTCTTCTATATTCCTTAGTTCTTGAAATATGGTCGACTTAGTATCATGTATGATTCCTGTGGCAACTGTTTCATGTGATATATGCTTTCTCTTTTCTGGAGAAAACACTGCATGCTGAATAACTCCAAATTCTTACATTTCTATTATTCCTGATATGATAACAACAGCAGCAGCAGCAGCAAATCCTTTTGTTCCTACTCCCTCCGTCCCAAATTGTAGGTCGTTTTGGTATTTCTAGGTTCATAGTTTTTGCTATGCATCTAGATATGTATTTGAGACGGAGGGAGTAATATGCAAGAAGTTAAAAAAATTCTAAGTTTCTCATGTTGCTGGATCAGTTATTGTTGCCTTTTGACATGAGGTGATTTAGTTGAGCTCTATTGAATTGCATGCTTAACAGAGATAGAAGCTTGACCTATGGTTTCTTTTATATTGTTTTCCAGCTCTGCATCGGTGCATACGAATCAGATATGTTCGATCAACCAGTGTAATTCAAATTCTCTTTTGAATGAGGTATATTATTGTGATCCATAATATATTCAGTAAATAATTTTTCTTTGCCAATTTAGTAGCACAATATATATCGGAGGTGAGCTTGTTTAGTACCTATAAGGCTACCCTTCTCCCACTGCAAACTGAGCATCTGGTGCAACAGTTCATTTGTTGTGAAGATTGCACTCTGTGTAACATTATTTTTGCAATCATGCAGATAGCAAGACAATCGTTATCCCCTGAGACTAGTTACATTGCTAAACCTGCTGCTTCATGGCTTGATGACTTCCTAATTTGGATGTCTCCTGAAGCATTCGGATGCTGTAGGAAATTTGTGAATGGAAGTTACTGCCCTCCAGATGATCAGGTTATAGACTTTTTCCTCTCTTTGCTTACTGTATTTGTATTGATTTGATCAAAACAGATGAATTTTTATCTGAATCAGTGGAACTTTCCCTAACTATATAAAATAAAAAAGGATGAATAGTGCTAACAAAGAAAACAGTAACTGGTCACTCCATGGAATATCCTTTCTCCACATGTAAGCAAATTGCTAGGCATGCACACTAACAAAGAAAAATGCACCTTCCTTGCCTACTGAAGTAGCAACGGTCTCCATACTAGGGCAATAACTTTTTTAATGCACCTTTTATTCTAATAGATGGTAATTAACGTTCAAACCTGTACTTTACAGCCTCCATGCTGCCAACTCGATCAGGATTCAGGCACTTGCAGCGCAAGCAGAACCTGCAGTAACTGCACAACGGTAATATCTGTAATCTTCATACCTTTTACCTTATTAATCAATTCCAGATGGTTGTTTTCGTACTACTGTGTCCTTTTTTGTTTTTTGGAGGGAAATACAGTAGGGGAAACCCCTACTCTGCTTTTGTCCTATTATTTGTAATGAATAAATACTTAAATTGTATGGTTAAACCACAATCCACACATAATATACTGGAAGTAGAAGTGAAATGTTTCTGATCTACTTTATGCTTTTATTTCAGTGCTTCCTACACTCAGACTTGGATAATGGACGTCCATCCACAACCCAATTCAAAGATAAACTCCCATGGTTTCTTGATGCACTTCCATCGAGTGATTGTTCTAAAGGGGGAAAAGGAGCTTATTCAACAAGTTTGGACCTCAATGGTGTGTGTACTATGTTATGATAGTGTACCTTATCTTCATGCTGTCTTTTAAATCTGAAATCATGCTTAACATATAGACTCCACTAACCAGGTTGTGAACTAGCGTTGACAAGCCTATTTCTTTTTCAGGTTATGAAAGTGGCATCATACAAGCATCAGCATTCCGAACATACCATACTCCCCTTAATAAGCAGGTCCTAAACTAGGATGCAGCCCATTATGATTATCCTCGTCTTTCCATTTTACCTACCAAAATTGAACCTGTGTTTTCTAATCTTTTCTTTTTCTTTTTCTAGACGGACTATGTTAACTCAATGAGAGCTGCTCGGGACTTCAGTTCTAAAATGTCCAAAGATTTACAGGTACCTCAGCTGCAACAATATTTTAGATCAGGACAATATCAGTAAGAAAAGTACAGCCATTAAATATAACAAGTATGGATACTGACTACATAGTGTAACTAAGAACTGATCTTTCTCTTGATATACTTTCCCCTGCTACATACTCAAGAAAAATAGACTATGCACTTCTTCTTTTTTTCTCAACCATAAGGAGAAACCACCCAGGCATTTTTTTTGAAGAAAAAAAAAGGTAGAGGAGCACTGAACCCTGGCTGGCCAAGAAACTTGCTGAAACTAGTTTCTCGAGGTAAAAGTTGATGAGCCCTGGGTGGGCGTGCCCTCAACAAAAGGCACTAGCCAACCATGGTTCTTGATTATGCACCTCCCTCCCTGTGCAATGATGGTAGCTTGCCAGTGTACATTATGATAAGCCTTTTGCCAAGAGCACATTACACCTAGATTTTGTTTTGGCTCTTATTGAGTTGCATGCATCAACCAGTTCAACCCAAAAGCTTAAGCTGATAGGGAAAGGTGGGCAATTCACTTATACTCCAACACGCCCCCTCACGGCAGGCTCCGTCAGGCCGCATGTGGAAATTGGAGTAGGCTGCAATTATTTTATTTAATCGCGCCTGCCAGGGTTCGAACTCGAGACCTCTGGCCCTGATACCATATTGAGTTGCATGCACTAACCAGTTCAACCCAAAAGCTTAAGCTAATAGGAAAAGGTGGGCAATTCACTTATACTCCAACAGCTCTACCTGTTGTGATATATTTGGAGAGAGACTCCCTCCCTCTTTCCCTCTCTGTGCAATAGTAACATAAAAAAAATAGGGTCTTTCCTTTGTGAAAATGGTAACATGATGGTAGCTTGCCAGTGTACATTCTGATAAGCCTTTTGCCGAGAGCACATTACACTAGATTTTGTTTTGGCTCTACCAGTTGTGACCTATTTGGAATAGAAAAGTTTATTGTGCAAGCTTTATCTTTTCAGCTGAGGTGCACGGACCATGAAATAATAATTGTTTGATATTTCATATTTCGCATGGATTACTCTGAGAATTTTCTAGGTTGTAGTTTTTTTACCAAGCCTCTGATATATCCTATTTGTGCAGATGGAAATTTTCCCATATTCTGTGTTCTATATATTCTTTGAGCAATATCTGGGTGTGTGGAAGACAGCTATCATGAACATATGTGTTTGCCTTGGTTAGTAACTAAATTCACTATTTGTTTATTATTACTTAGTGTTGCCTTGTGACTTAAATGTCACAGAGGACTCCCTTTGTACGATTTTTTCATCCAGTATAACTCCTAATATATTCAATTAGTATCCTAATATTATCTTAATATAAATATGTAGCATATAGTGTTCTTGCTCGACTTCATGATTATATTCCTGGAATTAGTTCCTCAGATTGCACTGAAGAAACAATGGTTGTTGAACATTGAGGGCCAGTTAATATGAACGGGTTTTATGATTCATTGAACTTTCATTAGTTGACTGAGTTTCCAATGAATTGATTGTTATGTGTTAATGTGTCAGTCAGCTGGGAACTGGTGAGTTCACAGCTTTGGTGGACCTGGAGTGGTCCCAGTCAAACAGTTTCACAATGTTCTGGCTGAAGAGGTCCCAGCCAGCTAGGCTTCTGGCTGAATCTTTCATTATTGGTTTATTCGGACATATGAATTGTATATTTCTTCCCAAGCTACTAGTCATCGTTCCACCCGATTTATAGCCAAGATGGAAACAAAAGTTATATATCAACACTAAAAAAAATTAAAATGGTGGGGGATACTTTATAGCACATGATTTTTCATTTCACAGATTTTTCTATGTTTCGAATTAACTTCTAGACAGAATCAGATGAAAAAGTAAGATATTTGTTGCATTTAATCTGACTATGTTCACTGTTATGCCAAAAAAATTGCAGGTACTATATTTGTCGTTTGCTTCCTAGTCACCAGCAGGTCTGTAAGGCTGTTGATAATCCCAGTACCAACTATTTTCAATTGATGCTCAATTCACCAGATCCTTATCTTCATTCATCTTCTGGTTTCAGTTTATGGGCTTCAGCAATCATTTTAATTGTGCTGGCAATGATAGTCTTGGATTTGATGGTATGTTTGACCCTCAGAATGTACTCCTTGAAGTTAAATACATTTGAAAAATATTTAGAGTAATTAACTAACCCTAATGAATATATAATGCACATAATACCAGATTTGAAGTAAAAGCTGTTAAAATGAAGTGGGCTGTTGGCTCATGGTGTGATTTTGTGTGATAGCTGAACTAAGCAACTTATAGGATTCATTTACAATTGCTGAAGCCTCTGAGTATGTTATTGATGCTATGATGTGAAATAATCATGCTGAAGTATCAAAAAGAAGGAAAACTTTATAAATGAATCTAAAAAGATGTTCCCTTTACAATCGCCTACCACTATTGGCATAATGGCATGTACTAGACTCCTGGGTGTTTGTATATGTCATACTAGTCCATGATGTTAGGGAATCACAGCACAATTTTAGGTCCCTAGTAATGACATTGCTTATTCTAATTCAATCTGTTCTGTCACGGTGTTGAATTATTGTTGGCCCTAATTTTTCTTTCCCTTCTCTTTTCTTGAAATTGTTGGCAGGGAGTGATGGCCATCCTTGGTATTCAGCTCAATGCGATTTCTGTTGTAAACCTTGTTATGTCAATAGGAATTGCTGTTGAGTTCTGTGTTCATATCACGCATGCCTTTATGGTAGGTGCTGTACATTCGGAAATACCAGCTCCAAATCTTTTAACTTTGCTGATTTATGTGATTATTGGAAAGTTCTAACCCTTGTTTTTTTATAATTCTTGGAAGAAAGTATTCCTGCTATGCATGTAAAAGGCTTGGCATGAAACTGTGCAGCACTTTTCAGGCCAATTCTACAGATCTTTGCTGCACACATTTGTACTGATCATGAAAACCTGCCAATCATTCCTTCCTATCAGTAGGATTTAGTACCATGCGCACAGCTATATGATAATACCATTTTGGACTTTAATGCAGAAGTATTTCAATTGGATATGCTCTTTACAGTCTGCATAAGTTCTCGTAGCAAGAAGGATGATACTAATGCCACACAACTCGTTCAACAGAACTGCTTTGATATGATATAAACACGCTTCTAAAAAATATATTAACTAATGTTTGTGTTGGCTGTTATTTTCCACAGCCCACACCAAGACTTAACACTAGGTTTCTATTATTATTTTATAGATTGGCACTGGGGACAGAGAAACTCGTGCAAGGCAGGCTCTATCCACGATGGGTGCTTCTGTATTCAGGTTAGAAATTGCATTCTCCCTAAAAATGTGGCTAGCCTGAGAAAATAAAAAACAGGACGAAGATTTAAGCTTCGATCATTTGAATACTTGGATTGGTTACATCATATGCTTTATTGATTGATTTTTTTTGCATTCATGTGCATAGGCGAGTGTTCTGTACAGCAGCTTTTAGATGTTTAAATTTACTCGTGCATTTCTGTAAGAATTTTTCAATCTTACAACTGGTGTCAACTGGATTTGCTTGCTATTCTTACACCTCACAGCAACAATTATTATCATCTTTGTCTGACATACTTTTTGGCTTTTCAGTGGAATCACTTTGACCAAGCTTGTGGGAGTTATTGTCCTGCGTTTTGCAAAATCTGAAGTTTTTGTGGTACATATTTCTGATCCGCATTTAACCCAAAATTCAGGTTACGTCTTACCCTGAAGTACACCTTTCTTATATCCATGTGACTATAGGTCTATTACTTCCAAATGTACTTGGCTCTTGTCCTCATTGGGTTCCTGCATGGGCTTATCTTCCTACCGGTTAGTATCTAGTTCATCTATCATCTTTTATTGTTTCCACACAATCTCATAAAAAGCTTTAACCAATAAATTACTAAATCTTTCAGGTCGTTCTGAGCTTATGTGGCCCTCCTCCAAAATCGGTGAAGCCAGTTGAACAAAATCAACCACCTTCAGCTTCAACCGAGCGGACTTGATGGGATTTTATTCGAGTTAATAGTGAAATCATTGAAAATTGAAATGGGCCAGTTTGGGATCCTCTGTGCGTCCATGTACATAACATCCATCTCTCCCGGTGCAGGAGTACCATCGAGTTGTACAGTATTTGTTGAAGGTGAAAGCAGTGCTATAGATCCATAGAAAAAGACTGTACATATCCATCTCTTATTGTTTGCATAACTAGGTTAGTTGGTGCTTACATGGTGGAAAAGGAAACTAAGAGGCGTATTGGGTCTAGATTGTGCGGCATAGCTAGATGGTGTTTGGATCCAAAGTTGATGGGCTAAAGTTTAGTCCCTAAATTTTAGCCCCTAAAATTTAGTCCTTGTGGGGTGTTTGGATGCAAGAGCTAAAAGGTAGTCTTCCTTGAGCTAATGATTGATTTGCCCTTATTTATTGATTCAAACAACATGCACGTCTTAAATTCATTTTTATTGACTCCATCCACATGCACATGCACGCCCAGGACTCCACTTCCTCTGGCCATGCACAGGCACATGCACATGCACGCCCAGGCCATCCTCCGGCCATGCACAGGCGCTGGCCAGGAACAGGCGCCGGCCAGGAGGAACACGCTGTTGTTCCTCCTGGACATTGAATAGTTTTTATTCGTACAATTACATCATCGTTCAAACATACAATTCAAATACTCTACGATCAACTACAAGAAATAAAATACTCTACGATCTATTATATAAACTTGAGGCTATTTGATCACGGAATGCATTCATATTTGTATCTTCGTCCCTTGATTGAGTATTTTGCTGTGGGGGTTGAGAGGTTGATGCTTCATGAGGACCATAGTTCTCATCACGGTCACAACGATCAAAGTCCTCATCCTCCATATGACTCTCTCTAATAAAGTTATGAAGTGCCATACATGCAACAATTATCTGACTTTGCTTTGGCATTGGATAACTATGCACTTTCAACAAAATCCGCCACTTCATCTTAAGAACTTCAAATGACCTCTCCACACAATTCCTAAGAGATGAATGGGCGAAGTTAAAGGTCTCTTTCATACCTTTGGGCATCGGCCCCTGTCTGAACTCTGGAAGATGGTACTTCGTTCCCTTATAAGGTGCAAGATAACCAGGTCGATTGGGGTATCCAGAGTCCACTAGGTAAAACTTCCCTGCAAATACGAACATTCTTGTTACAAACAAAAGCTACAACCGAAGTGGTTTACTTACTGAATGTGCAAACATAGGCATAACATACCAGGAGGGGGATGTGGGAACTTGTCTTTGTACTTGTCTGTTGCATCATTGAAAACCCTCATGTCATGTACTGAACCAGGCCAGCCCGCAAGAACAAACGTGAACCTCAAGTCAAAGTCACAGACCGCAAGCACATTCTGTGCAGTGAAGCCCTTTCGAAAAAGATGTTGCACCACCTTGTTACTTGGCACGACAACTGGTATATGAGTGTCATCTATTGCACCTATACAATTGTTGAAGTGTGGAAAGAATCTAGGATTCTGTAACCTACGGTGCATTATTCTAAATTCAGGGTCGAGGGGCTTGATTATGTCAGCTGCTAGCTTTATGATACACTTCAAAACTTTGTCAAAATTACGATGAACTGTTTCTAATGATCTCTCTAATCTGTTCTCAGCTTGTCTGACTGACTGAGGTGCACCTACCATCCAAAGAAACATTCCTAAGGCCTCTACTGAAGAGCTCTTTGATGTGGACTTTAGGCCATAAGATTGCACCAATAGATCATGCAGACAATCAAACAATTCTCTACTCATTCTAAACATGTTATAGCATTGCACACTATCTGCTAGATTTACCCAATCATGACCACTTTCAACCATCTTTCTCTTCTTAGTTTTATTAAAGTAGGTGTCATGATACATACCAAACAGCAATAGATCCTCTGTGAATTGCCTTTCATATTCACTGTCCTCCTCAGCAATAAGCCTCAAGACCTCATCCTCACTTGACTCATTGTCTACATCCATATCCTGGACATAATTCAAAAAATCAATTAGTGAACCATACAAAAAATCAATACAGTGACATAATTCAATCAGCACAAAGTGACATAATACAAATCAGCAATCAGTGACATAATTCAATCAGCACAAACAGGTCAAATAAATGCATTGCATCACAAACAGTTCGAACAAATTTATTTGAAATGTTACTTGAATTAGTACAAACAGTTTCCTTCAACACAAAAGCATCACCACAAAGACATAATCCTAATCTAGGTTGTGCTGCTTGCAATATCTTCTCAAGAAGATCAGCCTTCCTTCAGTTGTGGATATGTTAATGAAGAACTGCCTCAAGGAGTCATTTAAGCAGATCTGAGAAACAGCATAGTACTCAGAACTAGTTTCATCCACCCCACACTCCAAAGCCAATTTCTGAGCCTGCTTAATGGTGCTGTCCAACAGAGCCATCTTCTTGTCTTGCCTATTACAGACAGCTTCCTTGATGAACCGATTCCTTTCAGCTTGCTGCTTAGAAGAGAAAATAATGTAATCCTTCATCATTTTGACCATTGGGCTTTTGGTCTTCTTGTTTGGACTTGAAGCTGTTGTGCTGGTACTACTGGTTCTCTTGCGGCTACTTGTACTCATAGGACTGTGTGCATACTCTGGAGGTAGATCTTGCTCAGGCATCTCTTGCTCAGGTTGTTCATGCTCTTCAGGCTCCTCAAGCTCCTCTGGCTCTTCAGGTTCTTGATCATCTGCATTGGTGTATCCTGGCACAAAAGAGCTTGAACCATCCACAACTACACCATCAAATATACGCTCAAGCAGTGGTAGATACTCAGGAGGCCCATACATTAGTTTCATCCATTCTGGATGTTTCTGCACATGTAGTAGTTGAAGTTAGTTTGCAATCAGATGGATCCTTGCTAGCTGCACATATGATAGATCAACAAGTACCTTTGTTGCAGTCTCCCACCATTCCAAGGTTGCAGTAGGCCACCCATTTTCATCACGGCCTAAACCACTGTCAGAATGGATGTCTTTTATGAACTGATACATTCCCTTGAGCTGCCTAATCCTATTAGATATCTGTTTCCTATCATGCCTCAGCCCTGAACCGCAGTAATACTTTTCTATGACAAGCTTATACCCTCTTGCTGTCATAGTCCCTTTAATGTAGTTACCCATTTTAATTTGATCAACAAGTAATTGACACAACAGGTTGTTATTCTGCTCTGATGACCAACTTCCTCTGTCCAATTTATTCTACCATATGCATCACAAGAGAAATTACATCAGAACTCGAATACACATGCATAATCTATCTCATAAATAATGTACTAAGGTCGCTGTTGGTCTAGCAAAAAAGTGTAGCTAGAAATCCATATCCATCACTTCTTAGCATCTACTTTGCATATAGCAAGTGTTCTGAAGCTGCTAAGGCAAGCTGAGGCATGGTGAGCACCCCCCTTATTCTTCCTCTGTAACCCCCCTCTCTCTCTCTGTCACACACACACACACAGCTTATGCACAGGCGCTGGCAACCACCAACTCCCCTTGAGTGCTTTGTTGCCTAGGTGACACCTTAAAGACCAATAAACCACAAGCAATAAAATTTGTTGTTCACAATGGTTTACCTCCTACGAAATCACCTTCAAGTGGTGGCTAACATGCATCACAAGAACAAGCATTTCATGTTACTCTAACAGCAGTAGTGAACCTCATGCACTTCTCTGAGATCAAGGGTTTAGGACTCATACCTGACGCTTTGGAAACACTTCTTCCACTTCGTTGTCTTCAATGTCGTCATCGTCGTTGCCCTACCGTCCAACACGTCGACTGCGGCCACGGCCTACTGATGCACCAGCCGCCGCCGAGGAAGCTCCACGCATACCACGACCGGTGGCGGCAACCGGTGGCAACCGACCGCGGGGGCCGCGACTGGACAGCGACCATTCACCGCGGCCTCCTACGGCTCCGCCACAGCTCCGAGCACTGCGTAAACCGAGTGTGCGAGAGGTACCTCTTCTGCCATCGCGCGGTTGAGAGTGATGAGGCCCCGTGCTCTCCGACGCCGCCAGTGCGCCGGATTGCAGGATCCCCTGATATGCCGCCATCGATGACCAGTCATTCGCCTGCGAGTTGAGGTCCAGTGCCTCAATGCCAATCCGGGGACCACTGACGGATCCCGACCCCGGATACTAGCTGCCCTCGCCGGGGAAGAGGTCGAAGTTGCCGGAGAAGAAGTCCCTGGTGCCGTCGTCGCCGAATCCGTCCATCGGCGGCGTGCGGATGTAGGCGGTTGAGGTGCTCCGGCGACTGGTGTGGCGAAGGGAAGGGGACGGGATGTAGATCTGGCGAGAGGGGCGGCAGCGGTGAAATCAACACAGAGGGGTGGCGGCGGCGATGCGGGAGCGTGTCAGAGGCAGGAGAGGCGGAGGGAGTCGGGCGATAGGGGCGGATGCGGTGTAGATCTGGCGAAAGTGGCATCGAGAGGGGCGGCAGCGGCGATGCGGGAGAGGGTAGTGGCGGCGGCGATGTGAGAAGAAGGGGAGGCGGGGGGAATCGGGCGAGACGGGCGGAGGTGGTGGAGATCTGGCGAGCGGGGTGGCGCGAGGGGTGTGCGAGAGCTGGCGGCGGCCTGCGCGGAGGAGGGAGATGCGGATGAGGGTGACGGGCAGGTGCGGAGGCGGAGGAAGTGGCGCCGGCGCCGTGGGGCAGAGCAGAGGTGGCGGGGCCGGCGAGGCAGCAGCGGCGGCGGCGGGCGAAGGAGGCGGGGCCGGGAGGAGCACGCGGGGAGGGAGGGAGAGAGTGCGGGGGAGGACAGAGATGCGGATGAGGGCGACAGGCAGGTGCGGGTGAGGGTGAGGGGCGCGTGCCTAGGGTGCTTTGCGAGGGGAGGGGTAAGGAGTGTCCAGGATCACTTTTAGCTCTTTTTAGGGCCTCTTTGGGGGCTAAATTTTAGCTCCAAAATTTTAGCTATTTGTCACTTTTAGCCCACCTGTTTGGATCCCAAGAGCTAAATTTTAGGCTAAAAGTGCAGAGCTAAAATTTAGCCCTTGGATCCAAAACGGGGCCCTAGTTTGCTGCAGTCCGCTGGCGGTTTGTATCTGTTTCACTCGAGACTACATATGCTTGAGTGCCCATGTTTTGGTATCTTTGTAGCATTGAGCTTAATTGGATTTATTCCGTATGTTTCTAAGATGTCTTTTAGGCATGCAAGAGATGATTCTGTTTTAAGCCTGCATGTACGATGAATCACATGGAACAAGTGTCTGTTTTTACTTTTGTCGCCACACACATGCGTTAGCTGGATGGTGCACAATCAATCGAATTTGTTTATCAATGGAGTATTTTTAGTCACAATTCTCTTTTGTCGACACTCGTGATGTAATTTGTTTATTAATAGATGGTGGATTTGGTAGGATTTTCTGAATCCAAGAGTTAAACACCTGGTGGGATCGGTTGATTTCACGTGACTTTCACGGTCCCTCCTCTGAACCCCAGCCGTTGGCATCCACATGCTCTGTCACAAAAGCCAGTGGCACCGCCTCTTGAGATTGCTGATGGTGGTGGATCAACGGTTTCTTTGCTGAAGTGACAGTCCGCGCCGCGCCCTCCGAGTCTATGGCAATGAACGGCTCTGGTGAATTCAAACCCTTTTTGTCAGGGCGCAATAGGAATTAGAAAGCCTTAGGGTAATCTAGTTGTAGTTGTGGCTGCTTTGTCCAGCGAGTTATAAACTTAGAATGTGTAAAAACATGCCAAGCAATCGACCACATTTGCGTTGCCAAACTGGATATTGAACTGAAAAATCTAATGATTGAACTGAAATCCACTGTTATAGTATTTATTTGCAGTTGACAGTGCCATTTCCTTGACAGGCCGAGCCTCTGACCATCCTGGCGTCCTGCTGTACGGGTGTCAGATACATGCGCCCGCTCGCCTAGGCTCAACCCCTGGAACAAGGTTTCAAATCAACCAGCCTATGGCTATGGTTTGGGGAGTATCGGCCTGCATGTAGGGGACGACAAGCGGTCAAACTCGACAGTGACAGCGCAGCAAGCGTCTGCCTGCCAACTAATTTAATGACAAATCTGAAAGTCGTGCAATCTTGCTACAGTATTACTACTCCGTAATCGTGCCGGTACCCGCACAGATCAGTAAGCCGTCAGTAACAGGCTCTCTGGCCTCTGCCAGCGGTGCTCGCCGCTGCCCATCTCGCTGCTTCTTCCGGGACCCACGCGATCCCGTCCATCCGATCGTATTTATACATTATAGGTCGTATCATGCAGTGTTATGTAGGAATTTTGATGATGGGAAAGAGAGAGCAAGGAGCGAGAAAGAGGTTATTGTTTCGCGAAACAAAAACCTCATTAGCTAAATTTTAGGACAACGAGACAACTCAACAATCATGATAAGAGTTGTTGTTTCCATGCAACTCAGGATATTTTTTTCATATACACAAATTAAGAAATTATATAGTTCTATCAGACAACTTAAAAGATAATCTATTGTACGGGTTGTCTGTTAAATCATCTCAAGATTACGTATCAATGCACGAGGCTACCTGCGGCGGGGAGGAGCGGGCTCGAATGGGCACTAATGTGCGACCACGGCTCACTCACACCGTCACACGCTCGCTCTTCGCTGACATGTGGACCCTACGTACACCTACAGCGCTCCACGCGTCGCTGCGCGGCACGCACAGCGGATGCAGGCCCACCGGTCAGAGATACGGAGCGTCCTGACCGAGTCCAGACCTGACCTGACCCAACCCCAAGCGAAACGTCCGAGGAGGCCTAGCCCGGGTCGGACGGCCCCGTCGCGGCGCGGCGGACCCGGGACCCGTCAGTTTGAAAGCACGTGCACGCCCCGTGCGGGCGGGGAGGGAGGGAGGCGACCGTTACGACCACGCGGCCTGGCCGCCGGCCCTCTCGAGCTGCACCGCCGGTCCAACGGCTCACGACGCTGCGGCGGCCCACTAGCCGTTGGCCTCCATCGCCTTTTCCCCCTTTCAAATTCGCCCCCCTTCCCTCCCTCCCTCCCTCTCACGCAGCCTCGCCGCATCTAGCCCCAGACAAACCCCCTCCTTTCTCGTACGGGAGCGTGGCACTCTCTCCCAATTTCTCCCCCAAGAGCGAACAAAAAACAAAAATAAAATCCGCTCCTAAAATCTTCCAGGCCTCTCCCAATCTCTCTCCTCCTTCGAATCCCAAGGCGGCCAGAGAGGAGAGAGATAGAGAGGGGGCGCTAGAGAGACGTTGCCGTTGCTGGCTGTTATTATTAACGCCGCCGCCGCCCCGCTTCGTTCGTATGGTCCGCGTCGTCCCGGGTCTCCTTTGTCAATAGGCCATCGCCGCCGCGGCATCTCGCCGGGATCGGAGAGAGAGAGGCGGCCGGCCGATCCGTCTCCTCCTCCTGCGGGTGCGTCTTCCGAATCCCGGCGGTTTCTCCACGGGGATCTGGGGGGTGGGCGTTTCTTGAATCGAATCCTGAGCCGCCGCCGCCGTGTGCTGCTGTGTGCAGGTCGGCGTCGGGGAGAATGGCGGGGAGGATGGCCGATGAGAACCGGAGGCCGGCGGCGGGGAAGCCCGTGCCCGGCGTGGCCCGAGGTGGGTGGCGGCGGCCCCGAGCTGATCTGTTCTCGGATGATTTAGTTGATTGCGGCGGCGCCGAATCGTCCGTGGTTCTGATCTCGTGATTTATGCAGAGATGGGGAACCGGCGGGCGCTCACGGACATCAAGAACCTCGTCGGGGCGGCACCCTACCCCTGCGCCGTCGCCAAGAAGCCCATGCTGCAGTAATCCTCCTCGCCCAAGATCGTGCCTTTTTCATGGTTCTTGGGTCGAATCTTGTCTAATCGTGGCGTTCCTTTCTTCTCCTCAGGAAGAATGGAAGGGATCAGAAGAAGCCGGCGTTGGCAACCAGCCGGCCCATGACCAGGTTAGGACGCGTGCTGCCTTGTTCTTTCGCTCTGACGTTTCTTGGAGGCTCTGATTTGATCTCTGGGTATTGCTTTGGTGGTTCAGGAAATTCGCCGCCTCCTTGGCGAGCAAAGGGCAACCTGAACGTCAGGCGACCACAATTGATCCAGGACTTGGAGCTGATCGCAACAAGGAACCTGTCAGCAATGGCACCATCGACATCGACCTGGAACAGTACGAGGAGGTCCCCGATGTTGACATTGACATGGTATTTGCACTGTGCTGATTCGTACTGATCCAAAACGGATGGGTTTTGGGCATCTTTGTGATGGCTCCGACTCCGACTTAGTGTTACGTTTGGTGATGCAGGATGAGACAGATCACAAGGAGAGTGTGAACGAAGATGAATCTATCATGGACATTGACAGTGCAGACTCGGGGAACCCGCTTGCAGCAACTGAATACGTTGAAGAACTGTACAAGTTTTACAGAGAAACTGAGGTGATCTCTTGTCAAATCATGAATTCTGAAACATTAGATGATGTCAAAATCAGAGATGCTAAATTGAATAAATTAAACCGGAAACCTGTAATGAGCATTCCACTATGTTGTACAGTAGCATTATGTCCATGTGTAATTGAATGATTGAATAATGAGCATTCCAATAAATTAGACCGGAAACCTGTAACGGAATAATGAGCAAATTAGAATTCAAACTGCAGTTTAATATGGAAATGCATGCCTAGCATGGATTAACATCTTTTTTGCACTTCAAGAAAATAACTTGAATAAACTATGCCCATGTGTTTTTATTTGAATGATTCTGATATCACACATTTGTTCACTTCACAGCCAGGAGTATCTAATTAATTTGTGTTAGCTTTCTTGTGCAACACATTGGAATATTATGCTGTTTGTATACTATTCTCATATAGGTCTTTTATTCTGGTGTTACAATCATCAGTACATGACGTAATAACACTTGTAAAGCTGAAATCGCTTTATGAACAATCTGGTTCCCATGTTCTAAGAAAACATTCTATTATCATTGTATTCCCATCATTGTGCTTCAGATCATAAATATTTTGTCCTTGTACTACTAAAATTGGCTCCTCGGACATCGTCAAAATAAACCATGGTCACCTAATGCTTCAGTTATCTTTACAAATTTTTCTTGGCAGCTTCTTCAATCTTTTCAGTATTACCAATGTGGTGCTTAATGCAGGCAAAAAGTTGTGTAAAGCCTGATTACATGTCCAGCCAACAAGATATAAATGCAAAAATGAGAGCGATTCTCATTGATTGGCTCATTGAGGTAAAAAAAGCATGGGCCTTATAATTTGTACTGATCTGGAACTGCATGTGACTCTAATAATTTTACTGATCCTCTGCCAGGTGCATTACAAGTTCGAATTGATGGATGAGACACTGTTTCTTACAGTAAACATAATAGATAGATTTTTGGAAAAGCAAGTGGTTCCAAGGAAGAAGCTGCAGCTGGTGGGAGTAACAGCTATGCTTCTTGCTTGCAAATACGAGGAGGTTTCAGTTCCAGTTGTTGAAGACCTAGTGCTCATTTCTGACAGAGCCTACACAAAAGGGCAGATTCTAGAAATGGTAAGCCCATTAAATAAAATATGCACTTCCATTGGATTGTTGCTTAGCTCTTTTGGTACTGCATATCGAAATGTAAATTCAATCAGACATTTATGTCCATCTATACCTTAGCAAATAAACGGTAATGTTTACTTAAACCAGCCACAGATTTCTTTGCTGCAAAAATGCAATCTTAACCTTTCTAGATCAATGCATGATGAATTTAGTCAGTTGTAATCTTTAGAATGATTTCTCCCTCTCTTTGCAAATCCTTGCACACACTGTCTTCTTCTTTTTTTGTATGGATGATGCCTTGGCTTTTTTAAACTAAGATTTGAAACTTCTTATTGAGCAGGAAAAGTTGATTCTAAACACGCTTCAGTTCAATATGTCTGTTCCAACACCATATGTCTTCATGAGGAGATTTCTGAAAGCAGCAGATTCAGATAAACAGGTGAAGTATAACTACATTCTGATCAGTGTTTTCATGACTTGGATAAACAAAACCCCTGTAGTAGTAGTGTTAAAGCTGGTTTTGTGACTGATATAATTACCCCACTGTTGTATCTCACAGCTAGAGCTAGTGTCCTTTTTCATGCTGGAGCTCTGTCTGGTTGAATACCAAATGCTGAAGTACCGGCCTTCGCTTCTAGCTGCTGCTGCAGTTTATACTGCGCAATGTGCTATCAATCGCTGCCAGCACTGGAGAAAGGTTTGCGAATCACATAGCAGATACACCGGCGACCAACTCCTGTAAGTCTGTGTTCAGTTACTTCCCTACTGCATTTACATGCATCTGTATCTTGACTTTCTGTGTTCCTTCGGCTGTTCTCTCAGTGAGTGCTCGAGGATGATGGTAGACTTTCACCAGAAGGCTGGAGCCGGCAAGCTCACCGGCGTACACAGGAAATACAGTACGTTCAAGTTTGGGTGCGCAGCCAAGGTTGAGCCTGCGCTGTTCCTGCTGGAGTCAGGAGACGCACCATCGCCACCACCTTCAGGCACAATCTAGTTGAATCTCTCCATTCAACTGAACAGATTTTAACCTCCGGGAATAAGTTGCAGAAACATCGTGTTGATGTTGCATCAATTTCCTTGGATCCTGCTTGTGATAATGTAACGTTTGGTTTTTATCTATGTCGTGAGTGACGATTAGTGATGGTCGGTCGATCGGTCGGTCAAGTCCGGCTAATAACGAATTGACCTGTTGAGGAATTGCTGTTGGAACCTTGTAAAGAAAACGAGCTCTGAATCAAATGGATCAATAGCTTTTGTTCTTGATGTTCTCTCATTTCGTTGTTCTCTTGATTGATGGTGCGGATGTGCCCTGATGCATTTTCTGAATGTGACTGGGAATCGATTGGTCAGGCAGTGAGTTGGGCATCGGATGTGGCTAGCCAGCTCCATGTGAGATCAGCCAGTGGCTGGCTACCGTTGACCGTTCTCTCCCCAAGGTTGATAGCAAATCATGCATTTGGTCATTTTTCACCATTACGACACATTTTGTACATTCGTTATAGTGATTTATATACAAGCTCCAAACTATGAAAATCTGTCTTCCCATAAACTGATCGATTTACAAGCTTAAAACTCATGTAGTGACACCTTTCAAAAGTATCCTTAACATAATAACACCTATACATACAGGCTTCTAAATTGACATTTTCTTGCCCATTACATATTCTGAGTAATCCACACCTCAGACGGAAAAACTCCATATATTAGTTCTTTAACATCACAGAAAGGAACAGCCCGCTCAAATTTTCCTCTTTCCAGATCGTACGTCCTTACACCTCCCCAAACACGTAGTTGCAAAAGAAAATCAAATACATGTATTATCACGGGAGCAGAGAAATATATACAGTGACGTCGAATCCCGGGCAAATTCTGGGTGGGTAAGCACGCGGAGTGATTCAATCCAAGGAATAATACATGATCCTCTAAAACGTTCTCTTGCACTACCACCTCGCATCCATCAGGAACAACCTTGTAGATTTCGAACGCAATACCATCCGGGTAATTATTTGCGAGTTTTGCACGAACCTGCAAGAGATCACCCCATGGCGCCGACACCAGATGCCTACTGAGGATACATCCTGGGTGCGGCCTTGCGGCAACCAACACCTCCCTTGTTGGTCCATTTGCTCCATCAAGATCCCACTTCTCCACCATCCCGTTCAATGTCACGGCGTAGAACCTCCCCTTGTGGTATGCACAGTCAAGGTACCTGTCTCTACGGCTTAGAGTCGAAGCCACTTGCCACTTGCTCTGCCCTGCCTAGACAAAAGAAAGCCAAGCAGCATGCGTTTGGTTTTGGGACGACGTGGGTCGGGTCGGAGCTAACCCCCTTTTGTGAGTTGGAGTGAACCCAACTCGTGTTTAGATACGAGGGAAGGAGAGGGATGGGTTGGACCCAGTCTTTTATTTGGTTGAAAAGGTTGAGAGGGTTGGGATGGATGTCCTTTTAACACCGTTTGTTGTGAGCCCCACCTGTAATCCTCTTCTTTTTTTTCCCTCACTTCCTTTTCTATCTTCTTCCTCCTCCTGGCGCCGCCCGGCTGCAACTCCTCCCCGGCACCCCCGCCGCCTCCTGGCGTCGTCCGGCTGCAGCTCCTCCACGGCACCGCCGGCCGCCTCCCTACGCTGCACACCACCTCCGCGCCCCCTGCTCCTCCACGGCGCCGCTGGCCGCCCCCGCGCTGGCCCCCGCCTCGTCCTCCGCGTCGCCCCGGCGTTGACCGCCGCCTCCCCGGCCACCTCCGCACCGCCTCGGCACTGGGCTGCCAGTCGCCGCATCCTCCCGCTAGCCGTGTCCTCCCCGCGCCCGCGCCAGGCCTGACGGACGCGCACGCCGTCCGAGCGGGTCGAGTGTGTCCGGTCGTTTCGGAGGGACGCACTCGACTTGCATCTACAAGGAATATTCTTCTACTGGTCCGACCCAACCCCACCCTCTCCAAACACGGGTCGAAGTGGGTCCAATCCATTCCAACCCATCCGACCCAGTAACCAAACACACAGGTAGTGGATGATCATTGCAATGTAGTCACCAACTTTGGCGTGTGTAGTGGATGATCATTGCAATGTAGTCACCAACTTTGGATGGACTGCAAGATAGTACTGCCTTTTGGTAGAACCATATCGCAAAACGATTTGGTTTATAGACAGTGGATGTGGATGTTCCAAAACTGTAACCACCACTGACCGCCTTCACGCATGCGAAATCAGTGACCGGAGGGAGAGGGATCATGGCCAGGGTGACAGGGTTGTAGAGCACGAGATTGGAGAGGTCATTGGCCAAAATCAGCCATCCGTGAGAGGCTCCACAACACACACCAAAGCAGCCCTCTGGAAAACTGAGGCCATAAGACTTGTCAGCATTGACGGGGTGGTACAGGTGGCCGGTCACGTCTGAGCTTCACCTGTCATGCACCTGCATTTCTTTTTTTCGAAAGGAATGCACCTGCATTTCCTCGAGGTGCTTACCCCAAGACATGATCAAGGCGTTGCAGGATGCTGAGGAGGATATCAATCGGGAGGTCGTCAGACCAGCTGGGGCTTGGAAAAGGTCCTGCCATAGCAAACAATGAGAGTTACAGTATATTCAGCAGTTCAGCACAAATACGTGCAATCATATTTATATTAGTACATAGTATATAGATAAAACAGCCAGCAAACCCAGCTATAGTTCGGACATTGAATCCCTTGTGATAATCGTACCTTTGTCAAAGAAATTGCGAATAACGAATCCGATTCAGACAAGCACAACCGAATACAGTATTTTGCAGAAGACTGGGAGTGTCAGAATGATGATATGGACAAAGTAAACGTCGAAAGAAAAAAATGGAAAATACCGAGAAATGCCTAAAACAATGCAATTTTATTTTATTTGGTCGAGAAGCTATCTATGAGATTCTATGGAAAAAGTTGCATCTGTAATCATGTCTTGGGGTAAAGGCAGAATGCATGTATGATCTCATCGATATGTCTGTGTGATTTCAATGCAAGGTAAAGGCAGACTTACCTGCTCCAGGAGGCGAAGCTGGAGGGGCTCCCATACTGCTATGCTATAAACTAGTAGAAATCACAGGGTAAAGGCAGAGGGAGAGGTGACATCTTATAAATATGGACGTGACGTGACGAAAATCAGACGAAAACCAATGTGGTTTACGGCCCATATAGCAGTCCAGTGTCAGACCGGCCCAATACTCCCCGTTCCCCAGCCCAGCTACGCGCCACGCCAGCGCAAAAGCCAATTTGGCGTCACGCCGGCGCCTTTTCGAAAACCGGCGGTCCACTGGTCAGGGGAAGAGGAACACACGGGCGGCGACGCCGTCACGATCCGCACCCGCGATTTGCCCCCCTTCTCCGCTTCCCCCCGCCCGTTCGCCTCGCGGGAAATCGCGCGCCGCGACGCCCGGATCGCCTGGATCCGACCGCGGAATCGGCGGGCGGCAGCCTCCCGACCCACCTGCGCGGCCGCTTGGGCGATTCGTCGGCTCAGGTTTCCTTCGCGCCTCTCTGTTTCCTCCAAATTCATGCCGACGCGATGTTCTCCTGCCCGTCCGGGTCCCGCGCAGCGTGGACTCCGCTCCGCCCCTTTTGGTGCTTCTCGGAGGAGGAGATTGAGCGATCTGATGCGATTTTGTGTTTAATTTTTGTCGGTTGCAACCCCTCCCGTTTTCTAGGTTTCTTGTCGCGTCTGGTGGGGTTGGTCGCATAGGTGGTCGCAATGTAGCTGAACGCGTCTGCATCTAGTTTCTATATGAATTCTGTTGGATTCGATAGATCGTTCAGGATGTCGCACTTTTGGCCTCATTGCAGATAATAGACTCGACGTGTGGATCCCTGGAAGTTTGATCTCATTGATTTAGATTGAAGTGCCAACCTTTAGGTCAGTATTGTTTGGCCTCATTGGTGCTAGCTGCCTGCTAGCTGAAGGAAGGTGATGCTGGATGATGCTGAGGGGCTTTGAAAGCATACTGGTTCGAAGTGTTATTCGCCACCATGAGGGTTAACATTGGGCTCATAGTGCCTGTGATGGCACAATACTCTGCGCCCACATGGGCTACTATAGTTGCAGGGCTCTTCACGCTGGTTGCGCTTTCGCTCTCCATGTACCTGATATTCGAGCATCTCTCGGCCTACAACAATCCGGAGGTTTCCAGTTTTTGCTTTTGCGTCCTCTCATCAGTTTTTTTTTATATAATCTTGTTTATCAGTATCATGAAAGCATAATTTTTAATGTTTTGGGTTCTGTTCTACTTGTACAGGAACAGAAATTTGTACTGGGTGTTATCCTCATGGTCCCTTGCTACGCAATTGAGTCGGTAAGGCCTCTATACATTTTATGTATGCGCTACATTATTCCAGCAGCATGTCTAATGTTCTTTTTCTTTGGGGATAGTATATTTCTTTGATAAATCCAAATACGAGTGTTTACTGTGGCATCCTGCGTGATGGTTACGAAGCATTTGCAATGTACTGCTTCGGAAGATATATTACTGCATGTTTAGGTAAGTTATGCACATCAACATTGCTTTCTCGAGAATAGATGTCTGAGACATTGTAACAACCCGTATTTCTTACATGGATCAATCATCTTTGCCTGTGAACCTACATTTAGTGCTGTGGTCTTAGCTGCCGTCTTCTTCTTCTTTTTTGCAAAAGAGTTTCCTCTGCTTTTTAGAAAGTAAATATGTTTGGCACAATCTGTCGCTATATTTTCCAGAGAGCAGGAATGTAACATGCGTTTGAACAATGCGTTTGAACAATGCGTTTTGTTGTCCTCATTTACATACTTGTATGTACGGATGTACCTCTGCAGGTCTGCCACTATGCATTCCAGAACTATATGTGTGTTTTTGTCGCATCAGTGTGTAGTAAATTCCTGGGGGGGAAATTGGAGAAACATAGTCTCATTATCATATCTAGTACACTTAGGCCCTGTTTGTTTGAGATTATAATCCACCTAGATTATATAAGCTAGATTATGGATCATGGGTACTATAGTAAAAGACCACATTGGGACCAGAAATAATCTGAAATAAGCTAGTCTTGGGCAGCTTATTTCAGATTATTTGTGGTCCCAAAGTGATCTTTTACCCTACTACCCTTGGACCATAATCCAACTTATATAATCAAGGAGGGAAACAAACAGGCCCCTAGCATTTGGTGTTCGTTATAAGGTTACATTAGCATTAACAGAATGGAGCCACTGATTCAGAGTGCAAGCATATTTGTTGACAACTTGGAACAAATCTTGTCCAGTGGCAGGCAGTATACTTATATCATTTCACTTGGTAGTCTCAGGATCTGTTTGTCTCTGCTTGCAATTGCTAGATTGTGATGGCACAATCCAATGCTCAACAAACACTTCGATTTCAATTCCAGATTATAGCAATCTTGCTACCTGGGTTTCACCAGCATTTAAAAACCTGCAAGCTGCAGATAAAACAAACAAGCCCTTACATTTCATAATGTATATTGTTCGGTGCAGTTTTCAGATTTTTTTTTTCTTCTCTTCATTTGAGTGTGTTTATTATGGCTGATCAAATGTAGGTGGGGAAGATAAAACGATAGCTTTTTTAAAGAGGGAGGGTGGCTCAGGTTCTGGACAACCTCTACTGCATCATGCCTCTGAGAAGGGAATCATACACCATCATTTTCCTGTAAATTTTATATTGAAACCGTGGAGACTGGGGACGCGGTTCTACCTGATTATCAAATTTGGAATCTTCCAATATGTATTTCCACGAGCCCTTCTTGCAAATTCTTGATTCTGAAAAGTCGAAAATAAAACTTAGTTGCGTTCTTCTACACCTGCAGATGATCATAAAGACCCTAACAGCTAGCTTATCTCTTCTTCTAGAACCTTTTGGTGTCTATTGTGAAGGAGAATTCAATTTACGATGTGGGTAAGACAGTCCTTTCTTTTCTGCCTCTTTGCCTTCAAATTTGAACATTATATCTTCAATCCATTGAATTTTGTTTGAATGAATTGCCACGCCATTTTATTTGCTCCATTCATAGGAAAATATGTTCACATCTTATTTGCTCATTTTCCATTGTGATGAATAAACCAATGCTGAGATAGCTAAATCAGTTATTTTCTTCAACTATTCTCACATTGCTCTATCTCTGTGATGCAGGTACCCTTACTTTGCTGCAGTTCTCAACTTCAGTCAATATTGGGCCCTGTACTGTCTTGTAGCATGGTACACAGCTACAAAGGATGAATTGGCACCTATAAAGCCTCTCGCTAAGTTTCTTTCTTTCAAATCTATAGTATTCTTGACTTGGTGGCAAGGTGTGGTGATTGCAATATTGTATGCTCTGGGCCTTCTTAGAAGTCCTTTAGCCCAGAGCTTGGAGTTAAAATCAAGCATTCAAAACTTCATTATTTGCATAGAGGTATTTATCCTTCTAGGCTGTTTAAATTATCTATCTCAGCTTTATAGCTTAAAAGAAGGGAACGTATCTAGTACAAACCATCTACCCCATGCAACCTTGGAAACTATGAATCAAGGCTACAAAATGCTAATCCAATGGATAGGGTTAGTGGTGGGATTATTTTGCAGTTAAGCCCCCCCACCCACTAGCCACTTTTGCATATCATGTTAGCTTTATAGCTTAAAAGAAGGGAATGTATCTGGTGCAAACCATCTACCTCGTGCAACCTTGAAAATTATGAATCAAGGCCACAAGATGCTAATCCAATGGATAGAGTTAGTGGTGGGATTATTTTGCAGTTAAGCATGCCCACCCGCCGGCCACTTTTGATGCAGCACCTTTTCCATGATATGCAAAAGTGGTCGGCGGGTGAGGGGGCTTAACTGCAAAATAATCCTACCACTAACCCTATCCATTGGATTAGCATCTTGTGGCCTTGATTCATAGTTTCCAAGGTTGCACGGGGTAGATGGTTTGCACCAGATACGTTCCCCTTAAAAGAATCTATTTTCTTTCATGTTTTCCTCCAGGACAGATGGGCATTGCTTCAGCTGTTCACCTCTATGTGTTCCCAGCCAAGCCCTATGCACTTTTAGCTAATCAGTCACCTGGAAACATATCTGTACTTGGGGATTATGTATCCTCTGATCCTGTGGACCCTTTTGAAATTAAGGAAAGCAACCGGCCCACTAAAATGAAGCTTCCACAGTTGGAACCAGATGAGAGAAGCGTGACAAACATAAAAGAAAGTGTTCGAGACTTTGTTGTCGGCAGTGGGGAATATGTAAGTTCTGGGTTCTTTCTTTCTGAGCACTACTGATAAATTCTCTTTATATGTTAGGTTGGGCTTTAAGTTTTTTGAACGAGTGGAACAAATTTTATTTACATATTCAAATATGTTATGTTCTACTCCCTCCATCCCAAATTATTATTCGTTTTGGTTTTTCTAGGTACATAGTTTTTTATATGCACCTAGATATATACTATGTCTAGATACATAGCAAAAGTTATGTATCTAGAAAAGCCAAAACAAGTTGTAATTTGGGACGGAGGGAATATTATGTACTTTATGGGTTATATGGTTAGCAGCATATGTTTGTGAGCATAATCCACGTGCTTTGTCTTTTTTCCCCTCCCCCCTTAGGTGATCAAGGATTTCAAGTTCACTGTTAACCAAGCAGTAAGGCCAGTGGAGAAGCGCTTTGATAAATTGATGAAAAAGAAGGACAAGCATAAGAAAACCCAGGATGACAACTGGGTGAGTGCAGCAACACCAGAGAGACCAATTCGTGGGATTGATGATCCATTATTAAGTGGGAGTGCTAGTGACAGCGGCGTCACGAAGGGCAAAAAACATCACAGAGTTGTGAGCTCGAATGCTGCTATGGACAGCTGGGGAGGTGGTGATCAGGCATCTGATGGGTACGAGATCAGGGGTCGCCGCTGGGCTGTAAAGAACTAACGATTCTACTTTGCAGGATTGGTGAATTCAAACCAACATCACGTTGAAAAAAGACACTGATACGTTTGCTGGTAAACTCGCTGGGAAAGTGCTTCTGCTACAGAGTCTTGTGTAGATAGCTGACAGATAGCCTCTGTGCAGAGGTTACTAATTTTTCTTTTTAAATTTTGGCCAACTCATATTGATATTTGGTATTGCAAAATCTAAGAATGAACTTTTCTTTCTTTAGAGATGGAAGCGCCTCTTCTTGCGTGATTGTCTCCATTGGAACTGATTTTATAGTGTTGTAACATGGAGTACTATAGTCCATGCATACACTGCGTGCATAAGAGAAGCGCCGAAAGTATGCTACCTTGAACGCCAGAATAACAGTGAATAAAACGATGAAATTGTGTTTTTTTATCTCGAGAAATAATGTGTGATCTTAGTATCTGTGTTGCATCTTGCCTGTGTGGAAGTTAATTGTTGTTGTAAAAGAAAACAAGCAAGTAGTAGCTGGTAACAAGCAAGTAGTAGCTGGTGGTGGGCCTGTTTGATTGCTTCACGGGCCAATAAGGCCTAAATCAACATTTGTATGCCAACAGTGCAGTGCAGAAGAGAGAATGGCATCTCTTTTTCTTCAAAACACAGAATAAATTTAGAAAAAAAAATGTAAGTATCCGTGTCGATTCGAGAACTGTAATTTGCGTGTGCCAATTTTACCACAAGGAAACTGAGCTACGCTCGGGAATTACATCAGGAAGTTATTACACGAATCAACCTCAAGCAGCTCAATCAAGATCCAAGAAACACAGAACTCGTATGGTATCGCCCACGCGGCCACAGATCTGCACCAATCGCCTGCTCGCTGACACCCGGGCCTACCACGCGGTGGTCTACCTCTAATCCATACCTCCTGCGCGTGCGGCCCCGGGCCCGCCTGTCCGTCGGTCCACGCTCCACTGCTGTCTCCGCTGTCGCAGGGTCAGCTGAGCCTGTCGTTAGCCGGGGTAGGGACGAGGAGCCATTGCTGATTCCGTTCCCGGAGAATCTCAAGTTGTTTACTCAGGGCAGCCGTACTCAGGCCAGCAAAGCAATTCAGTTTCGCGGGCCAATTTACAGCTCTTAATGGCCCTATTTGCTACTATATGCTGGAGGTTTGACCTCAGAGTACTTTGTAAATACACCAGATCAAATAGCCTTGTGTTGTCTTATTGGACATTATCACATTAATAGTGTGAAATTATTACTATTGTTTACTTGTACACGTAAAAACTAAAGATAATTTGGCCCAAAGGGAGGTGTGCTGTACAATTCAGCCAGGGCTAGCTCCAGGCAGTGGAAGGAAGTACCGGCACGGCATGACCACCCCAACAGCTGATTTCCTCTGCACTTTGCCATCTGGTTTTCCACGCATGGTGCGTGACTACGTACGTAATCCGCACCAACACAATCATAAAAGGCCGACCGACCGGCGGTTTGTTGGCGCCACTCCAAGCAAAGGCACGGCACAAGTGCAAACCTAACTTTACAATCGACAGGAGGTATCCAAACTCCCGATCAATCCAACACACCCTAGATACACGTTCTCGTACTGGACAACCTATCACCCACACACATTTTCACACATTTCTCGACCTCCTGCTCAACCGGTCAACCCTTCATTTCTCTTTTCTCTTTCCTTCATCTCCCGGTCTCCCACCTCCTCCATTTCCTTTTCCCCGGATCCAACGGAGGGGCCGGTGTCCCTAGCTTCGGCGACAGCAGGCGAGGGGTGTGTTGGGGTTGCTCTGTGATGGGCGGGGGTGCGGCAGCGCCGGGGCAGCGGGAAGCTCCCCCGCGGTGAGCGGCGGTGCGCAGTCCTAGGGGCGAGCTCTCTCGCCGAGGAGCGGCGGCGCACAGTATTCGGGCGAGCTCTCCCGCAGAGGATGGCGACACGCGGGCATCCGTGACGAGGTCCCCACCGGGAGTACCGAGGCAAGCTCCCTGCCGCCGCTGACGGCGCTCGGCTAATTTTTTTCTTGTTTTTCCCAAAATTTTTTTCTAAAATTTTCTTCTATATTTTTCTGGAAGCTTTTTCTCACAAATTTTTGTTTCTTTTTTCTTTTGTTTTCAACGCATCTTTCCTAAAGTTTTCTAAAAGTTTCTTCATTTTTTTCCAAATGTTTGTTTTCCAAAACAATCGCTCAATTTTTTCACGAAAGTTTGTTCACAAACTTTTATATGAATTTTTTATCGTTCGTAAAAGTTTTATTGGTTGGATTCCAATTGTTGCCAAACCAAAATCATGGCTTACCAAAATCGAGCATGTTAAAGTTGGGGTAAGTAATTAAAGTACTTCCTTGCCAAAACATGCCAACCAATACTTATTCCTCTCAAGAAGCTTATAGTGACATGCCATAATATTGGCTACAAATATTGGTGTGCTAATTTTTTTTGACAATGAATCAATTGGTAGCCATTTTTTTTAGGATTTGCCTTGATTTTGGCTTGGCAAATATTGGAAGCCAACCAACCAGGTTTAATATTTATTGCTAAAGTCACTTCGCCCGTAAATTCGATTCGCCCCGCAGAAAAGTGACCGGCAGCCCGTTAACTCTTCCAGTCCTCGTCAGTTCTCTCTCACCCAGCAACAGTGGGTGATCTATCCCTACGCAAATGGCCCCATGCGGCTGCGCCGTGCGACGTAAAATTATAACCCAGTCGCTCTCTGAACCCCCATGTGCTACCACCACATCATCACTTCCTCTCGAATCATCTTCAGGCTCGCTCGATCAAGCTAAAGGCGACCAATGGCCAAGGGGACGTTATCCCCCAGCAGGGACGTAGCAGAGCGACGGTTGCAGCGGCAATGACAGCACACTGGACACCTGTGCGCTTGCCCAAGCGTCAGTGCGGAGGAAATCGCTCCTGCTCCTCCAGTCCTCCGTACGTGTTGGTCCCTAATGAATTGTTGGAGCCGCTTGCTAATAAGTGCCTGCAAACCCAGCTCAGGGCTGTGGATCAATGCCTGATCGCGACGCCCTCGACCCTTGTTATCTACTCCAACAAGCATAATCCGTTGATTTCAGTCGATCGGAGTCGGTTCAATTATTATGTGCCTGAACCTGATCTATCGGATGGTCAAAGGGAGTTGGTAGGCAGCTTCGGCCTGGCCCACACAGCCGGTGAACGAAAGCTACGGTCACGATTGAAGGAAAGAAAAAGGTAGATTGGGAGGGGGCCGTCACGTTCCAATCAAAAGGTGCAGCAGGGTTGGGTTGGTTGTTATCTAAGGGGGTGTTGACACCCCTTATTAAAGTTTAACACCTATCACATCGGATGTTTGGATGCTAATCAGGAGTATCAAACATAGGCTAATTACAAAATTAATTGCACAGATGGAGTGTAATTCGCGAGACGAATCTATTAAGCCTAATTAGTCCATGATTTGACAATGTGGTGCTACAGTAACCATTTGCTAATGATGGATTAATTAGGCTTAATAGATTCGTCTCGCGAATTAGCACAGGGTTCTGCAATTAGTTTTATAATTAGCTCATGTTTAGTTCTCCTAATTAGCATCCGAACATCTGATGTGACACTGTTAAAGTTTAGCCCCTCGTATCCAAACAACCCAAAGCGTCCGATCCCCATCCCTTGTTTCCGCCTCTCTCTCTCCCTCCCTCTTGTTTACTACTTGCAGCATGCTAGTACTGATTAGGGCCCTGTTTAGTTCACCCCCAAATCCCAACTTTGACACTATGCAAAAAGAAGATTCCCCATCACATCAAACTTGCGGTACATGCATGGAATACTGAATATAGACGAAATAAAAAACTAATTGCACAGTTTTATTGTACTTTGCGAGATGAATCTTTTGAGCCTAATTAGTCAATATTTGGACAATAATTCATAAATACAAACGAAATGCTACAGTTGCGCTACAGTAATTTTGGTTGTCCAAAGTTGGGCAACTAAACAAGGCCTAGGATTGCTGCAGCTACTGACACCTTCAAGGAAATTAAAAGAGATCAGTGAACAGTGACGGTGTTCAAATTTGCAAGGTGCCACCGGCATGGAGCTTGGCCGCTTGCTCTAGGACATGGGCGTCTTGGCGTTCACTGCTGATGCGTTGCCATGCGTGGGTTCGTGTTCGTCCTGGGGAGGTGTGCGAGGAGCGGGCCAAAACTAATGAAAAGCCGGTAGCCGAGGGTGTTAGCTGCGGAATCGCCGTGGAGGTCTTAAAAAATGGCGGAGTACCCTTTGGCCTTTGCCCTTCATTGCATGGGAATCAGTTGGGGGCGGTCGGTGCTGCCGCCTGCCAACTTTCTCCCAGTCGCACGTAACAGCCGGATGCTCTGACTGACACGGCCCTGGCCGAGCGATTTGGCTGCTGGGCACCAGCATCATACGATCTCAGGCTCAGCTCAGATGTGCGCAGCCTGCGCTGCCGCTCGCCGGCCACTGCCTGTGCCTGTGCTTGGTCGTGCTGGTTCAGCCGTGTGTCTGGCTGTCTGCCCGCCGTGCAGGTGCCGGTGCAGGCAGATTGGTTCTTCGTCCTTTTCTTATCTTTTTTCTTGAGGAAGAAGAGGCGTTGCTACTTTTCCAGGAGCAGAGAAGCCGGTGGCGTTTTCGGAAAGAGCCAGCAAAACTTTATCCTATCGTTGTGCTGTTTGGCAGTTTGGCACCTGTACACTGTAGTACTGTACCCATTTCAGTTTGTATACTGAGGTGGACCGTGGACGTACACGGAGATGCCTTTGTATAACTAACTGCTGTTCCCCAAATATCCCTTCATCCTCGTGCCATTAAAAAAGAG
The DNA here is from genome assembly GCF_000263155.2 of Setaria italica. Lineage (NCBI taxonomy): Eukaryota > Viridiplantae > Streptophyta > Magnoliopsida > Poales > Poaceae > Setaria > Setaria italica. The sequence goes on along the minus strand of NC_028456.1, from coordinate 27,154,617 downwards.
GTTCAGTGGCCACCGACCTCCGCGCTCCGCGACTCGTCAAGCGTGGAAAGTTGCGAAGTAGTCACACATATCCCTCCCAATGCAGTGGAAGTTCCAGCAAAACTGCCTCGTGTCATGTCAAGTTTGGTCAAGCACTCAAGCAATTCAGGAAATGTTGTCGTCGACTGCCCATCGTTTCGTTTTGCTTCAAAAACTACAGCCTTTTGGCCGTGCCACACACTCGCTACTGAATGAAGCCTTGACCACCTCAAAACGGCTACACATTTATAAGCTTCGAGACACCACATGGCCAAGTGCTTGGTGCAAACAGTCATAGAGAATGATCATGTTCTATCTCCTCCCCCCCCCCCCCCCCCCCCCTTTTCTTTTTGCGGGTACTGTAGCAGTATCTCATTACGTGTGCTATCAGGTTAGTTGTTAGCGTCTCACTTTCTTCTCACAAGAAAAAAAAAGATAAGCCAAAAAAAATTAGGAGGAATGGATATATCTTCACCATATTTCCCTTTCGCTCAATTGTCCACTTCTACTTTGTCATTTCATCATTGCTCTTTCTGGCAGAATTTTGGCTTTGTCTTTGTCGTCTTGGTTGTGGAGGAACATATGCTAATATGCTGAATTGGATGTTGTAGAATTTAGCTGAAATTCCTGAACAGTGCCTCGTACTGTTGTTTAGTTACAGATACTGCAAACCATGGACAGGTACGGCATCATAGAGCATCGTATTTTTCCAGATGAATATTCGTCCGCCATTTCCAAAAGGAAAAAAAAAACAGTGTCTGGGATCAATAAGTCATGCTTCCTTGATCTAGAAGAAGAAAAGGCCAGTCCGAAAAGGATCTTTCAAAGCTTATTAAAGTCATTGACAGGACAGGTTCTCCATTACACTGGACGATCCATCTATCACTCTGCCACTCAAAATAGTCTAGCTGAGTTTACTCTCCAGCAGTGAAAGGGAGCATGCATAACTGAATTCATGACACAACTTAAAAAAATCACTGTTAGCAACAGATTGTACAAAAAAAAATGTTTATTTGTCGATGAGTCTTGAGATTAGCACATTCTGACAGCTGGAAATTAGAAACCTGAGCATTTTTGGAGTGAAAAAAATGGTGCAGGGGACAGAGTTACCCTCTGGATCGCGGCTGTTTTTCTACTGCAAGCTGGCACGAACCCAAGCACAGTCCGCCAGCATGCATGTGTGCGATCTTTGCGTGCGAATCCCAACAACTTTTCTTTTTTACCCAAAGAATACTCAGATGCATGCTTTTTGTGTGGCACTAGCCTACACCACTGTCAACAAGCTTTTTGTAGCCAATGATGGCACTGATCCAGATCGAAATTTCCTCTTGCATGTTCCACGAATCCAATCCACATGAAACTCAGCTCCAGGTCTACAACACAGATCGAGTCCATTTGAGCACACCTTTTGTGTGGCACAAGGGAAGGCGATCGAGTCAGGCACGACATCGATCGGCCTGTCTGTTGGGATGGGATCGGATCCAAGGACACACGCACCCAAACTTCACGTGGACTGTTCCTGCAGGCGTTTTTCTCTGGGCCGGCCAATGGCATGCTCGAAATCTGCTCATGCATCCCCTGGTTTTGATGAGACGTGACATGATTGGCATTCAGCGCGTCCTAAACACAGAGCAGAGTCACCCACTTGCAACGCTTCTTCCGGGATGGACGGATGGTACAAAGCGTAAAACCCTGAACCACACAAGAAAATACTGCTCCCTCCCACATTTTTCATCAAACGTTGGTCAAATTTTTACATGTGTGTATACTTAATGTGTAAAGGTGGCATGAATATATTTGTATTTTAAAGATCTTTTAATAAATTACGTTGATTTTTAGCAATTGATGACTAGGCATGAAAACGGTCGAAAACGAAATCATAATGTAGAAAACAAAAGCAGGACGGTCGGGATTTTTCCACATTTATGGAAATAAACTACTATGAAAATGGTTTAGAATGATATTAAAATTAGTTGAATCTGACAATTTTTATATTTTTACTAAAAACAAGAACAGTCGAAAACGAAATCACAATGTAGAAAATGAAAACGGTCGGTATCCCGACTGTTTAAGAAATTGATGGTCAAAATGTACCTGTAAAGATCTTTTCAAATCCTAATACACCTGTACTTAAAACTAAACGAGGGGAGTAATATGTTTAAGTGGCATGAAAGAGATATTGATGGAAATCACAAGGGCAAAAATATGCCATCTCATCAGCATTAAGCACGAAATAGCCTGCACATTAAATGCGCTCGTAATAAAAAATCATGGCTGGTGATTAGAGCCTTCTGCAACGGTAAAAATCTGCATAATTGCTTTGTTACCCCACCATAGCCTGCACTATGAGTAACTTTTTTCCCTAATGTGACTGATCAGGCACTACTGGACACCATCATGTTGCTCACTAGCCACCAACTCACTCGCAAAGAGACACCCACAGAACATGCCAGATCGATCCACAAAGCAAAATAACAAAAAGTATAAATAAAGTAATACTAATAATTGCGTGCTAATCCCACTTGTTACCCAAAACGAACAGGCGCAGGAAATTTAAAAATTAAAAAACGGTTGCCAGCATGCGAAGATTCCTCTGGTGTTTTCTCGCTGTATTTTTTTTTGGTTTAGTTGCTGGGCCATTTCTTGTTGCACTATGCCCCCTGAAACCTCGCGTTTTCTCAGTTACATCCCCCTGGTTCGCCGCCTCCTGTTCTTCTCTTCTCGTTCACTTGCTTCCCATTCCGAGTGCCGCCCGCCACCCGGCTAAAGCTTCTGTCCGCCTCCACCGCCGCCTCGCGTCCCTCCCCGCGGGCGGCGAGTTGCACGCTCGCTTCGTTGGAAGGACGCCGAGGAGGCCGGCCGAGAAGGGGAGGCCCCGTGTTCGAGGAGCCGCGGGCGCGGGGAACAGAGGCGGCGTACGTGAGCGCCGTGAGCGCGCGCGTGCGCGGTGTGCGTGTGCGCCGTACGCGTTCGTGCGTGAGAGCAGCAGCAGCAGGAGGAGGGCATGGGGTCGAGGCGGCGGCGGCAGCACCACCACCACGGCCGGTGGGTGGTGCCCGCCGTGGCGCCGGCCGTGGCGGCGTTCGCGGCGGCGGGGCTGCTGCTCGTCGTCGTCGCGTTCCACTGCTTCCTGTCGCCGCCGCTCGGCGACGGCGGCAAAGGCAGCGGCGCGCGCGTCGTCCGGCGCCCGAACCCGCCGTTCCTGGTACGCTTCCTATGATTCTGTCGTCCGTTCACGAATGGTCAATTTGTGTTGGTCGCCGATTCTGTCCTGCTCCCTCGCTTGACGCGGGTTCCTGTTCTTCTCTCCCCCCTTCTGTTTCTCCGAGCAGTTGAACAAGCCAGCGGAGGTTGCCAGGAGTGTAATCGGCGCCGTGGATTTCGCTGTTCCTGTGAGTGCGGAATTCCGTGTTTGGTTCATAAATCCTTTCGTTGCTCGGGGGAATTGCGCGGTGATTTCATTGAATTCGTGGTGTTTTGCAGAGCGGCGGGAGCAAGCTCGGGGAGGAGCTCTGGGAGTCGAAGGCGGCGGGCAACTTCTTCGGCTGCAGCAACGCGACCAAGAAATTCGCCGGTACGCGTCCCCCGCGACATGTCGATTTCTTTTCGTCTACGAAACGTTTCGCTTCGGGGACGAATTGACGCTGCGCGTGTGCTGGGTGGCAATAAAAGCTTACTTTTCTTCTGTATGGTTGGATATAGATGCCAAGGCTGTGACGAAGTCGGACCGTTACCTGATGATCGCGACGAGCGGCGGACTGAATCAGCAGCGAACAGGGGTAAGAGGAGACAGACTGCCAATTGAACAGTGCTTGTTGCTGTGGTTAAAAAATATCATTGGCTATCTGATTGTGCTGTGGTTAAAATTTAAGAAAGTTATACCGTGGTTCCAGTACACGCATAGGCTATCTGAAATCTTATGCTGGTTGTCTAATGTCCGTGCGTGCCTATGTTTGACAAGTTATGAGGTTTACGAGCATGTACTGATGTACATGCTACCATTGTAGTTGTAGCTCAGAACCCATTTTCGTCAGCTGTACGCTTCCAGCGTGTACCAGTTGGTCATTTACTCCAACTACTCTTTGATACGATCGGCATTCGGCAATCAGCCAGTCACTCCTGTACTCCAACCACTTTGTTTCGTTGGCCCCCTACGCCACTACGCCCGTGCATTTCTGTCTTTTGTTGGTATGCTCCAACTACTTTTCGACGCCCTTAGTGACTGGCTGGCTGCATCTGTGAATTAGTTTCATTTGCTGCCAATTGTCACCTGCACAACTACTCTGTTAGGAAATGTGTAAGTAATGCTTACTTGCCAATTCTGTTTGTGAATAATCTTTACAAGTGCTCATTTTATCATATTTATTAGGATGCTGTGCCTTGTGGTTGACCGATATTTCCTAGTATTTGTGTTGGTGGCAGATGTACTCCTGTTCTGTGTTACCATATCTAATTAGTACTAACTATGTTCTTTCTTGAGTACTTATTATCATTGGGTATAGACTATAGACCTAAACTCAAATAGCCTTTGGTTGCTCTCTTTTTTAGTTATATGTTAGCATAACTTAAACAAAAACATAATTACATTTACACTAAAGTATTTTGTTTATTTATTTCCAAAATTTTAAAAGGTTGACCACGTTTGTTCTATGCATCTTACAAGCTAGTTTAATGTGTGTGAGCTCAACTCTGGCATTGATCTTTAATAATGGGGGAATAAAGTAAATGTAACAAAGAGATTCTTCTCTTCGAACATCATTTGTTTTGTAATGATGATTTGCCAATTTATCTTTTGATTGATTCTTTCACCGAACATGACGGGATAATTACGCAACTTATCTTATTTCCAGATCATAGATGCTGTTGTTGCAGCCCGCATACTGAATGCAACACTTGTCATTCCAAAGCTGGATGAAGAATCCTTCTGGAAAGACGCGAGGTCAGAATCATTAACCTCTCTCTTGTTTGTTACAGCAAAGTGCCTTCTTCTAATCTTGAGTTCTGAATTGCAGTGACTTCGCAGAGATATTTGATGTCGATTCATTCATATCCTCACTCTCGAATGATGTAAAGGTCATACGACAATTACCTGATAGGAATGGGAAAACACGTTCACCGTATAAGATGCGTATTCCTAGAAAGTGTACTCCAAAATGCTACGAGAACCGAGTGCTACCTGCTCTTCTAAAAAAACATGTAAGCATCACGGTTTTTGAAATTGACGTGTTTCCTTACATTTGGCATTTTCTGCTAAAAATGCTCATTTCTGACATCACTATCCACATACAGGTTGTTCAATTGACAAAATTTGACTACAGAGTGTCCAATAGGCTAGAGACTGATCTTCAAAAACTTAGGTGTAGAGTCAATTATCATGCACTGCAGTTCACAGATCCTATCCTAAAAATGGGCGAATTGCTTGTCCGAAGAATGAGGGCGAGAAGTGGGCGCTTCATTGCTCTTCACCTAAGGTGATATTATATAACCATTTTTTGTGCCAACATCTGCATTGCACGTATAGTATATGCTAACCATTGCCCCACATACTGACAGATTTGAGCCTGACATGCTTGCTTTCTCTGGTTGCTACTATGGGGGTGGAGACATTGAGAGAAGAGAACTCGGTGAGATTCGTAAGAGGTGGAAAACCCTGCATGTAAGAGAGTACTATGCTATTACCTAGTGATCCTTCTACAAGTATCACAGTTTTAGATTTTTGTTGTAACACATTTGAAAATATGTACAGGCAAGTAACCCAGACAGAGAACGACGGCATGGTAAATGCCCTCTAACACCAGAGGAAGTCGGCCTCATGCTTAGAGCACTGGGATTCGGGAAGGACGTACATGTATATGTTGCATCAGGAGATGTATATGGAGGCGAGGAAACATTGGCACCTCTGAAAGCACTGTTCCCAAACTTTCACTCAAAGGAGACTCTAGCAAGCAAGGAGGAGTTGGCACCTTTCTTACCATATTCATCTCGCATGGCTGCTCTTGATTTTATTGTGTGTGATAGGAGCGATGTTTTTGTGACAAACAACAATGGCAACATGGCCAGAATGTTGGCTGGTCGAAGGTATATTATTTCTTTTCTGTTATTGTCTTGTGTCAATATAAATTCAATGACAATTGATTGACCAAAGTAAAATTGCTTTATGTCTTCCTTACAAGGAAATGATAATTGACTGATAAATTGTGGGTTTCAGGAGGTATTTTGGGCACAGGAGGACCATAAGGCCCAATGCTAAGAAACTGTACTCACTATTTCTGAATCGAACCAGCATGAGTTGGGACAGATTCGCATCCAAAGTTCAGACATTCCAAAAGGGATTCATGGGGGAGCCCAATGAGATTAAACCAGGAAGGGGCGAATTCCATGAGCATCCTATGGATTGCATTTGTGCAAAATCAAAGGGAAAAACTGGACAGAGCAGGCCTCACCAAAGTAAACGTGCTGGAGAAGCTGTGGAGAACCTTTCTAGTGATGGAGACCTCGACTGGAGGGATTTGGACTATGTAGAGCATACACCATTGGGCAAGGATACATCTAATGAATCCGAATCAGATGATATTCGTGTTGGTGGATCAGACATTCCCGAATTGGAGGACATGATGTCAGACTAGATACTTACAGATAGATATTTATAAATAGGTTTGTTTTTCTTTTCATAGGGCTTGGTGATAAATTATTTGGTTGACAGAAGGTGCTGCATAGTTTATCTTTTCTCCTGTTTATTTCTTGGGGACTTCTAGAAGACAGTATGAGTTTTTTGCTGGCCCGACAAAGAAGAAAGGCCAGTGAGGGCTTCCTGCAGAAAAGACAGGTAAATATGAAATTCTTGAAGCAAGCAAATGCCATTTGGTATCAATACACTTGATTATCTGAAAAATGGAAGTTGCCAGTCACAGAAGTTTTATGTTTTACTCTCATCATGTAACTTCACTTTATCATATCTTCGATATTGACATGCTCTGTCGTGTTCTAATGCAGGGGAAGCCTTCAGTTGAGTATGAGGAAAACAACTGTACAGTGTTTGATTGGTCCTCAAGTAATGAAGTAATGCTGATTGGTAAATTAAAAGACTTTTTTCCCTCATGGTTCTTCTTCCTTATAGTTTGTACCGTAAATAGATGCTACAGAAGTAGCCTCTTTAAGCGTTTACTGTGTAGCGTTATAACTAGTAGAATTTGCTGGGTTTTAGTATTTATTCTTGTCCTTTTTTTATGACAGAATAAATGTCTGTTATCAATTTTGCTGTCCTTCATTGAAATCTGTATATATAACTTGTAACATGAGAATGAAAAGGAGATTTTGCCGTTGCCTTACCGTCTTTTTTTAGAGAGAGAGGCATCAATGTGCTGGTTCCCTGATTATTTCCTCGACATGTTCATTGGTTTGACCTGTCAAGTGTTTGAGTGCGCCGAATGTTTCTTCAGACTATTCGTTGAAAAAATGGTTTCTTCAGGCTGTTCTTTACAAGCCAATATTATCCACGGTCAGCATGATCACTCTGTTCATATCTTGAACAGCTTTTGATGAAACGTTGCTTGGTGTTCCATCGCACATGGATGCAGAATTACATGTGCAAGTGGAGCCCTCCATGCAGTCCTCGTTTGTTCTTTGATTTAGATGTATCGAAGCCTCAAGGGACTTTGTACTCAACAACACTTTTGGGCTTGTGTAGATAAAATGCAACACTTTTGAGTTCCACGACGTTGATCAAAATGTCAGCGACTCCACTTGTGGCACACATCGACTGCGAGTGTACGAAGCCGAGGGAAGCGGCTTGGTTTGGGCGGCAGAGTCCGGACGCCTGCTGCACACGGCACAGGGACGTGCGTCCCCGCGAACGACGGCACGGCACCCTGCAGCCAGCCGGCCCTGCGTTTCTTCCTCGTCATCCGCTCGGCTCAACGCTACTCGGCCGGTCCCCGCCCGCTTCTCCGTGCCCGGCGCTGGCAGTGTCAACAGAATTGGAGATTGGCGTCGGTGCTTGTGGCTTTGTGAGTAACTCCCTCATTCGCCTTCGTTTCACTTTCACCCGTAGCAGCAGTACGGAGTAGTAGCATGCGGCGATGATGTTCGGGAGTGTGACATGATGGGTTTGGCCTAGGAAGGAGTTTCTGGGCCAGGCCGGGCGGGGCCGGCAGTTCTCTGGCTGTGTAATTTCAGAGTTTCTGGGCCGAATTCAGACCTGAGCAAAATAGGCACGGTCTGGCCCGGCTCATAATCCTTGTAGGTCCCGGGCTCGGTGACAGGAAACTGGACCCCAAAAGGTTTTTTTATTTTTTTATTTAAAAAGAATACGAGGCTTGAGCCCGGTCGGAAAAACGGCCCATCAGGACTATTTCACTATTTGTGCCGCCCATCAATACTATTTGTGCCGAAAATCCGATTAAAGTAATTGTCTGAAACAAAAAATCTAGACTGAGAAATGACAATCTTCGTCCAGGCCGCTGGTGGAATCAAAAGAATTGAGGAGAAATCGCATGAGTGGCTGCATGAGCTAGATATATGCACTATTGATAGAAATGCAGCAGCCTTTCAAACAAAATAATGATAGAAATGGAGCAGCAGCCTTTATTTAAATTTCCAATCACATCTAGTAATCTATCAGTACGTGCACCCTTCTATCTGCAAGGGAAAACATCTGTTCGTTGAAGGATCTCTCTACATTTTCCGACTTGAACAATGAACATGCATACATACATATATCGTAAGGATATGCATCTATTTTGTAATAAGGATCTACATTTCCGACATGACCGAGGCTTAAAGGAATCGCTCCCTCTCATCGCCCACTTGGACGAGCGTACTCTTTTTTTCAAAACATGGAATTATTTCTGACCTCTGCAACCGCACTTAGTCTAGTTCTTACAGCAAATTTAGCTTCAAAAGCTGATCACCAACATAAAAATAAAAGTTCATCAATTTTAAGCGAAATCATAAGCATAGTCTATTATTGCTTCTCCATCTGTTTTTGACGAAGATATCTAAAGCAATGACTTCCAGCACTTTGCTTGCCGCACGGACTACTTCCCTAGTATCTTCACGTTGCAATAGGGACCAAAACTGCAACCAATAAGCTCCCCTTAATACAACCAGCATAAAAGAGGTGAACCTTTTTCTCAAAAACTATATCATTATGAGTACACCAAATCACCCACATAAGAGTAGCAACCCCCCACATAGATCAACCTTCTTGTCTTATTTTCTATGCTCGTTAACCAATTTCGCAGCATATGATTTATTGACTAGGTGGGGTTAACCCAGTAGCTATATTAACAACTCTCCAAATTGTCTTAGCATGTTGACAATAAAAAAAGAGGTGGCTAATTGTTTCATTATGATCACAGAAGCAACATTTTTTGCTCCCAGACTAGTTCCTCTTCGCTAGGTTATCCTTCGTGAAAATAACGCCTCGTTAAAGGTACCAAAGAAGATTTTTATTTTTAGAAGCTAGCTTCCATATAAATTTATTAATAAAAGGAGTATCCTGGATTATGAGATATTGATACCTAGAGCTTACAGTAAAATTGCCATGTCTATGCAAATCCCAGGTAAAATTATCCCTTCCGTCAGAAAGATGGTAGGAAGCTATTTTAGCTACAAGGTTATACCAAGCAGCCAATTTATCCCCAACTAAAACTCTTCTAAAATATATATTCCATAATGTCTGGTTTATAACATTTGCCACTGTAGCATGGACTGTTATATATACGTGCTCATGCTTCCTTAAAACCGTAGACGGTTTATAATCTGCTCACAGGGCGCCCTCGGCATCATGTGGACTGTCATCGTCGTGCTCGCTGGCCTCGCCCTCGGGTGTGGCGCCGTCGACAACGCCGGCGGGGAGCTCGTTTTCGACGTCGTGGACCACGGGGCGAGAGGCGACGGCATCACGGACGACACCAAGGTACGTAGGCGCGCGTGCCCGTGCGCGTCATCTTCTTGGTCCGACGGCGCAGGCCGGACGTGCTCACGTTTGCTTCGGTGGTGTGTCTCTGCTCTCTGGTTTCGATCTCTCAAGGCGTTCGAGGCCGCCTGGACCGCGGCGTGCGGCGCCAAGGCCCCGTCGGCGTCGATGGTCGTGCCGCCGCAGAGATCATTCCTCGTCGGCCCCGTCAGCTTTCAGGGGCCATGCGCCTCCGAAAGAATCACCGTGCAGGTACGTGCCCTTCGACAACACCTTGTTAAAAACTGGTCAACAAGCGCGCGGCAGAAACATGACAAAGCAGATTTTTTTTAATGTTTTCTAAACACTTCTCATCTGTTGACCATAAATGATATCAACAGTCAAACTTATTAAAAAATGTTTGACTTTGTACTGAAACATGCTGGCTTACTGTTGGCACAGATCCAGGGCAACATTGTGGCGCCACCATCGACGGCGGCGAACACATGGACCAGTGTTAGAAACAACTACTGGCTGATGTTCAGTCGCGTGGCTCAGGGTGACCGGCAACGGCATGCTCGACGGCAACGGCCAAAGCTGGTGGATCAGGACTCAGGAGATGCGGCGATGTCGTGAGTGCCATCACGCTTTACATGCTTTTCTACAAGCAAAAACATCTACCAATTCAAGCACCTAATTTTTCTGTCTCATTTTCTCCCCCCACTTCCACAGGATTGCGTTCAATCTGCACCGACGGTATGTAATGTAATGTCGTTCAAATCTTCATTTTCTTTTCCCTGTCTCTCGTTGAAACTTGAATACCGAGGTGTGAATGCCTCTCTGCATCAGGCGTTGAAGCTGGTGAAGTGCAACAACCTGGAGGTGAGCCAGTTGAGCAGCAAGGACAGCCCGCAGGATGCACATCGCCATCCTTGAGAGCAGCGGCGTCAACGTGTGGGGGCTCAACATCACCGCGCCGGGGAGCAGCCCGAACACGGACGGCGTCCACATCGAGCAGAGCCAGAATGTGCAGGTCACCAACTCCAGGATCTGCACCGGCGACGACTGCATCTCCATGAGCTCCGGGAGCCGCTTCGTCACCGCCGACGGCATCGAGTGCGGTCCTGGCCACGGAGTAAGGTAACCGATCGATGTGATGGGACTACTGGAAGGACAATACCGTACTGCGTGTTCTAACACATGATATGTATATATCTTCACCCAGCTAGCACCTATGGTTTTCGTGTTGGGCAGTATTGGGAGTCTGGGCAAGAATGGTGATACGGCCGCCGTGGAGTTCATCGACGTGAAGAATGTTCACTTCATCAATACCATGAACGGAGCCAGGATCAAGACATGGGAGGTAAACCGAAAACCGTGAATTTCTTTTCTTGTAAACAACCCAACACTTAAATTTGTGGGCAGAATGTCAAGGCTGTGTTTGTTGTTTTTCTTTTCATTTCTTGCTTCATAGGGTGGACAAGGGTACGCAAAATCCATCTCATTCACCAACATAGAGTTCGACAACGTGGACAACCCCGTGCTCATCGACCAATTCTACCGAGACCGCTCTGTCGCCGTACGGTGTCTCATCTCGCCATAAGCTCCAACATTTCTTATTTCTCATCAAGAGAATAAATTGAAGACGCGTACACTCTACTTGTCTACCACACACCACACTGCTAGCTTAAAAGCAACTGATGCCTGCGGATGTCGTGGGTTTGCAGCGGGCCGTGGCGATCAGCAACGTAACGTACAGCAATCTGAAGGGGACCTCGAGCCGGGCAACCGCCGTGGCGTTCGACTGCAGCGACGGCGGCAGCTGCACGGACATCCACGTCGAGTCCATGAACATCACGGGGCCAGGTGGGGCAGCAAACAGTCGCCCGCTGCCGGAACGCGCAGGTAGCCATCTCCGGATCAGTTTACCCAGAGATCCCGTGCCGCAGCTAAGTAGACAGGGAAGGTTTGCAGTGCGCTGGCATGAAGAGTAGCCTAACCTATCGAGGTCTTTTCATCAAAAAAGAAAGTTGTAGCATGTCGAGTTAGATCATGTTTCCGAGCAGCTCCAAAAAGGCAGCGCATCTAGCCCCATGTCTCCGAAATCCGACGCCTGCTGGGTGCGCTGCCTGGACCAGGCAGCTCCTGCCAGGAAGTGGGCGGCGCAAGCGGCGTCGGCGTCGGCGCGCTGTGAGTTTACGGCCGCCGCAGCGGCGCGAGACGCCGCGGATGCGTCACGGACGGCCCAGACGAATCCTCGATGCCCTTGTTGCTATGGCGAGAGATGAGGCCTTCGTCGGTGATCCGGGTGTTCTTCGTCCTCCCATCGGTCTTGTTGCAGATCGCTGAGGAACGGTAGGTAAACCCTGAAGCCCTCCACCCGCACAGCCGAGGGCTCTGTAGCATGGCGGCCATGCTCACCTCGATCGAGTTGGGCTTGTTCGATATCTTACTTTGAGATGGACTAGAAATCGAATGGTTGATCTTATATATATCTTCTCCTGTCGGTCAGTTCCCAGCTTGTTAAGTTCTTCCAGCGTCCTCCGCCGATCCCATAAAAGCAAGGAAACCAACAAAAAAAAAAAGGAAACGATCAAACGAAGGTTCGATGATCGCCCAGGATCCTTTCTTCGTACGCTTCTTCTCGCATAGAACCCCCCCCCCAAAACCTGTGTAGGAATGAGTTGGGATCGTGATCATCCCAATGGAGTCGGCGGGAATGTGCGAATTCTATTGCAAATGGATGCCCA
>NC_028456.1:27110149-27141851 GCF_000263155.2 Setaria italica | reverse complement strand
TGGAGCCGACGCCTGATGCACGGTTCATCGGACTCGTGTAGCTTATTAGTTCCGTAAAGAAAGTCGGTGAACAGAAAGAGGTCGGACAAGTAAACCATGAAGATCAGGGGGGAGTCCACGCACAAGGTAGAGGGTTGTCATGAGGTTCCAGAGTACTGATAGTAGTTACGCCCCCAATTGTCCGCAAAAGTTTTCTATGATATCGACGTTATATGTCCTCCGACCCTGGTTTATCATGCCATTTCTTCTTTTAAAAACCCCCCCCCCCCCCCCCCCCCATAAAAAAAAAAATCCAAGTGCGGAAGCGCCTAATCGCCCGTGGGGAATTACGGCATGACACTGCGACGCCCTCACCTCAGCCCGTGCCGACGCATCTGCCACTGCCACCGGCGTGCTGATGGCTTCGGTGCTTGGAGGTTGGAGCACGGTGTAGGTGACGTCCAGGGCGAGGAATCAACAGAGAGCTGGCCAACATTTAGGAGGTATGTTTTGAGATCGCCACATGGTTCTCCATAATTGATGCACAATGTTAGTCCAGGATTACACCTCTAGCTGCAGATCTTAGATGGTTTTGACTTTGAGCGCGTACAACTATTAATCAATTCAGTTGGCATCTCATCCCCGATCGATGGGATCACCTCGTCACCTATATGGTTCATTTTGGTGTTCTGTTTTGTTTGCAGTTAGCACTGTCTAGTGCAGGAAAGGGTTAAAATGCAATCTGCAAGAGACTACCAATACCAGCATGCAAGAGTCAGGCAGAGATGATAGCAAAGACGCCATACGATATGTACAATTTTATACATACATCAAAAGATCGTTCCTGAATGCACATTTGACTGATTTTACATCCAGCCACTTTACATATACCTGTCACCAACATTCAACGGGTCTGTTTTTGGGGAGCCCTTGTACGAATCAGCCACTTGGGTAACAGCTGCATCTAGGGATTATTTCCACTCTCTTCACGACTGGTAACCTTGGTGCTGACAAAGGGATATATACACTTCCCTCAACCAAGGCAGACCATTTACCTGAGCACTGTGCACAAAATGATCTTCCGTTAGGATATGTTATCCTTTGCCACAACATTAAACCCGCTGCTATCATTAGCCCAAACTTCTCGAGTGACAGAGTTTCAACGGCACAAAACCCCATTCAAGTTGTTTTTTTTTCAGTGGCACAAAACCCGATCCCTGTTTCTTCTGCACAGGAAGCCATCATACCCAAAGGAGCCACCATTATACCCACCTCTGCATCTTATATTTTTCATACCACCCAGCCAGGAGATGATTGAAATCTTACGAGCTGCTTTTGTAGTTTGAACTTCTATTCGAGCTACGCTGCTCTCTCCTCACATTTTCTCTTGGCAACCTTGCCCCTTCAGCACATTTCGATACCTCCTGCAAAGCTTGCAGCGAATTGGCAGCAAAGTTCTCTAAAGCTTCAAGAACCAGCCTCAGATTTACGTGCAAGTTACTTGCCTCAACACAATGGGCCTCATACAACTGTACGGTCCGAGGCACATGCAGTCTCTGCCGGCTTGGTACTAGCGCCAGTTTCTTGTTTAGTTCTTCGGCCTCCTTGTTAATCTCCTGCGTCTTCCTCTCCAAAATCTTGAGCCATTTTTCCCTTTCTCGAGTTGCGATTGTTTGTTCGCTTTGCTCAAGATGCTGCTGCTCCCATAGGTGTCGCACACTAGACACAAGAGCTTGCATGGCGTTAACCACATCCTTCTCAGAAATCCGATCCATAGCCTGAGACCATTTGTTGCAGATAACAAAAACCAAAGGTGCACCTATGCTTCCTGGTGAATAAGATGGAACTCCAGTATCATTGTCCTCAGGCTCGTAGTTAAGACAGAGCGCTAACCATCCATTCAGTGCTTTTACAAAGTTCCTTTGTGCATTCACCCAAGAGGAAAAACTGATGATCCATTTAATCAGCTCTACTTCAAGCTCTATTGCCAAATCCTGGCCATTTGCACCTGACACAATCGAAGTCAAGTTTTTGGCTTCTGATATCACTTGACACTGACTGTGGTAGGAGTCTAGTTTATCTTGCCACATTAATACAAACCTGGAAACGAGTCGTCAATTTGTTCAGGAAGGACCCAACAATGAAAAAGAGAAAGGGACAATCAAATGGAAAAGTAATTACTTAGCATAGTTCAAGGTTCACCATATAACACAATGAAGTAAAGGAAGACTCTCTGGCAATCCTATATATGCATGTTTTCTAGTCCCCCCAAATCCATTCAGTCAGCATGTACGCACACTTCAGCTCATAATTTATTATGTGAAAATTGCATTTGGGATGTCTGCACTACCCTGATTAGGACATCTGTTTAACTACAAACTAGAAAGGCCCAAGACAAATATTGAGCAACACTCCTTGAGTTAAAAGATGGACATACCCTTGGATTAAGGCATTAACTTGCGGCCACAATTCCTCATCCCTTAATTTGTTTATCTTTCTTGAAATCTTAGCAATAACACGCACAGCTATTCTTATCCTTGTCGAAAGCTTCCTCAGCAAATTTCGAGTTGCGTCGATCTTTTGAGGTTCAGCACCTTTTTGATCCAATAATTTCAATCGCTTAGAGTTCTTGGCAATAAGTAAGCGCATTTTCTCCTCAGCCTGCACGAGAAATACAGCAACCGAGAGAAAAATACCGTGTAAACAGGATTGGCAAGGGTGAAAATATGCATGGACATAATCTACTGAACTATAACGCTATCAAATCATGAAATAAATGTTAAGAACTTGTTCCATAATGTGGCATATCCAATCCAACGAAGATGGTTGTAGTCTTAAAAAAAAATGTTGTATTTACTGTGACACACATGACTGGAAGCAAATAGAATCTCAAAGCATATCCACTTGTTCTCCCATGTTCCACTAGCTGGCCCAATGAAACTCCACTACTACCAGATCAGAAGAAAATTTTAAAACTCTAGTGAGACAAGTTCTCCCAAATCTGGCCGTTAGGCTTCCAGAAAGCCACTTTCCATGGTATTATCCTAATTGGACTATTGGTTATCATGCCCACTTGCCTAGGACCTGAAGTGCACACTAGCACAGGGCTCAAGTAGTAAAACCAATCAATTAGCACTTCAAATAGATGCACATCAGGTTGCAAAAATTGTTTTTGAGAGAAAAGGGGAGACTGGTTATATATTAAAAATAAAGGAAAGGTTCCAGTTTTGAGATTTAGCAGCCATTTGACTTTCTTAGAAGTATGAAATTAAAAATTGTGTTTGATAAGTAAAAATAAGATCAAGCTTCCTTAGAAATACCAAGACTGTTGGTGACCAAGCACCCTTAGTTTAGTTTAGTTGAAGTTACTCTTGGTTCAAGCACAACTGCACAAGGCCACAGTTTAAATGCAGATTCAGAATAACATAGTAACATGGAACTAAAATTGTACTGCCTGAGCAGCAAAAATTGCAGCATGCCATACAATATTATCATTTAATTTCCATTGCACATTTCCATGAATCACCGATAACAAGGCGAGTTCTTTATCAGGGCATACCTTGACCTCACCATACAGCTTCGTTTCCCAGAAATAGAGCTTCTCAAGTGCCGAGGATAGGCTCCGTGAGTCCACCACCTTACCTACAACTCCAACGTCCAAAAGGTCCATATCTTTGCACCCCAAACGAGAGACGGAGATAGCTGATATCATCTTTGATGAAGCTGATCAAAGTATTAATGAGCCAGTGAGATATAGGGAATTAGTGATAAAGCGAGCTAAATTGAACAGGAAGTAAAGATTGTAGCTTACAGTGGTAGACTGAGCTGCGTCCTTGGTAGCTTGGCCTTCCGACTTCGAGCAAGGGCGCGAGTTGCCGTGCCGCCTCTGCCGTGCGGACAAGCTGTGCCTTGATTTCACCGGCAACATTACCATTCTCGGCGACCCTCCGCGCCGGAGGGGCTGGCGCGTGCACGAACACATTTCCATGTGCTAGTGGCCTTCGCCGTACCTCGCCGATTACGTCATTATGGGCCATGACATTCCCCGGCTCGTCGAGTTCAGCAATGCTGCTCGCACCGCCGAGCGAGCTGCGCCGGCTGCGGGCACCGCCACAACCAGGTCCCGGGTACTCACCGGCAACTTCCTTCACGACCACACTGTCTTCCTCCTCCTCGTCCTCCAGGTCCGGGATGCCCTCCTCCTCGCGCACCTCCCGCGAGCTCCGGCTCGGCGTGTACGGCGCCGCTGCCGCGGTAGCAGGCGCGGCGGAATCGTAGTCGTAGTAGCTGTCATACCCGTACGAGTCGTAGTTCTCGAACACGTTCAGAAAGTCCCACGAGCTCGCCTTCGGCGGCGAAGGTGGCGCAGTCGCTGGCGGCGGCCGCTGCGGTGGGGTGGCCACGGGCAGGGGATTCTGGGCGCCGTAGGCGTAGTGCTGTTGGTAGCCGCCCGCAGCGTCGAAGGAGCCGAAGCGCACGCGCTCCGGCGGTAGAGGCGCGCGCTGCGTCACGGCGATGGACGCCGGGGGCGGTCGGCTGCGCGCGTAGTAGAACTGGAGCGAGCCCGGGGGCGCCGGGAACGCGTACGCCGGCTGCGGGGCGTACCCGTACCCGTAAGAAGGGTACTGCGGCTGCGGCAGCTGCTCGGGGACGCCGCGGGGAGGCGAGTCGGCCGGCGACGCCGGCTCGGATCCGGACGGCGCGCCGAACTGGAGGTGCGAGGGCTGGCCGCGCGGAGCCTGCGCTGGCGGGTCGAAGGGCCGCGGCAGCCGGGCCGCGCCGCCGCCCTTGCGCTCGGAGGGCAGCGCGAGCCCCGGCGGCTCCGCCTGCAGGCGGAGGAGACGGTGCAGCGGCGCCGCGACGGACTCGACGGAGTCCGCGAGCGCGGCGTGCGCCTCGGCGAGCGCGTAGCGGTGGCGCACGGCCGCGGCGAGCAGCACCGCGCGGCCGCGGCACAGCGCGACGGCCTCCTGGTCGTCAAGCTTGGACCCCTTGCACCCCATGGCTGGAGGCTGCTGGTGCGCGAACGGTACAAGTACGACGGACGCAGCCCTCTCGAGTGGAGTGGAGCAGGCAGTGTATACGGTCCACTATACCCTCCCTCCTTGCTACTCGTACTTGCCCCCCATTAATGGCGTTCGGTGGCGTTTGGTACGGTCCGGTCTGGTCGTCCGGCGCGGCGCGGGGGCGAGGGCGATGGCTGGCTGAGGCTGATGGCGCAATGATACGGTCACGCGCGCGAGCGGACCGACGGGCGGGGAGGTAAAACGTGGAAGCAGGAGGTGGAGTGGGAGAAGGCGACTTGGGACTTGAGATGGGGAGAGGAGTGAGAAGCGACGACGGCGGCGGGGAGATCGGGGGAGGTCAGAATCTTCTCTTTTATTTGCTTGCGCATTTCTTTTTCGGGGGCTTGTCGTGGCACCGCACAGTTTTTTGTTGCCTAGTAGTATCACTGTAGCAGCTGCAGCTGTGGCGGGAGTGTGGGGGTGCTGGGGGCGCGGAGGGCGTGCGCCGTGGTGCGGAGCGGTGGAGCAGGCGAGCAGCGGAAAAGTCCAACGCTCAGGGCTGCGGGAACGCGACGATCCCCTCCCCTCGCTACTGCCTACTGGACCGCGCGGGGCGGACAGGCAGACAGGCCGCACGAGAGCAGAGCAGGCCACCGGGGACCGACCCCTCAGCGGCCGCGAGGTGGAGGAGTGGGCGCCGGCGAATGGTTTGGTTGGGGTCGCCGGATCGGAGCCGAGCTCGGGCGAGTGGTGGTGGGTCGGGTGCGCCGGTGTGGGGTTCTCTCTCGCTTTCTCGGGCCAGGCCAGCCGCGCGGCGCATTGACGCTTCCTTCATTCCTTGTCCCGCTCAGCATATGCTGCCTGCTTCTGCCAGCCCGGATCAACCAAACCAGGTGGTAGGGTGGCCGGCGCGTGCCGGCCGGCTGGGGCGCACGCCGCGGATCCCCGTCGCTGTAGCCATGCCGTGCGCTGAGCCGCTGAGTCTGCTGGCCCCGTGCACCGTACTCTCGGGGAACAGTGAAAGGATTTTCCCTGCCAGTAAAGAGACAGTCCACCGTTTCGTTGGCAATGTACCCCCCGGGGGGAGGGGGGGTGAATTGGGTCCGGGAAGTCAGGGGCGCGGGTCGCGTCGCCGGATTGCCCAGTCCCCTCCCCCGCAGTAAAATCGCACTGGCCTGTTGCGTCAAACATTTGCTGCTGCTACTCCCAGTACAGAGCTACAGCTCCAACGTACGTAGTAGTGGCCACTGGACAGTGTCGGTAGTAATACAAGTCTCCTAGACCAAGTACGCACGCGA
The DNA here is from genome assembly GCF_000263155.2 of Setaria italica. NCBI lineage: Eukaryota > Viridiplantae > Streptophyta > Magnoliopsida > Poales > Poaceae > Setaria > Setaria italica. The sequence goes on along the minus strand of NC_028456.1, from coordinate 27,135,568 downwards.
CATGAAGCGTGACTGCGTGAGACGGGGCGAGGCTGGAACAGTGGGCCTGTACGTGGACGTGTACGGGAGGCAGATATGCAGATGTAGCTTTTTTGTCAATGATCAATGTGCTTAGTACTGTGCTTGTCACCCTACTAATCGCTGCAGCTACTGTCGTAGGGATAGGAATACTGTACAAAGTGTTGCCTAGGTAACACGGGCACACGGACACGGCGGCCGGCAGCGGCCTTTTACTGCCCCGTCAGCATTCTCTGTCTTCAAATGTAAGTGGGGCCGGCACAGAACTGTTCTGTGTGATTTTTTTTTAAAATTTCGCTGCACTACTGGAATTCGAAGCGCAGAAATGGTGAAGATATCTCTTGACTTCGGCGATAACGGTGAGGAAATTTACACCACAACCAGGCCGGTGCCCACAGATTCAAAGGATGCCAATGACCAAGGTCAATCTCAATACATTTGTACAGGTATCAAGATTGAGAACTAGTACCTATTGCGGGGATGAAACTCCTCTCACATATGATAAAACTCATCCTCCTCTCTTCTCATAAATATGTTGCAAGTCAGCAAAATTGGTTACGTGATATCGAAATTAATACTCATAAAACTCTCCGTGAAACTACCCTTGAGACCGATTTAGTCTCTAAAGTGTCAAGTATTCAAGTCTTGAAGAAATAATCAGACGCCGGTGCGGATTTCTCTCGTCGTTCCTATTTTCTGTCGACGCTCTACTCTTGCACTCTTGCGGTTGCGCTTCTGACTTTCATGAGTGAGTGATACCGCTGCTAAGAGTGGACCGCTGCTCCAAATCTTTGCGGGAACCGAGACAAATCTGATGGAGCAAAGCGTCAGAGAAGCAATGCAATGGTGTGACAAGATCTCGGCGCCAACTCCTGCCTCCTGCGAAGCGATCAGCCGATCACGCCGCTGCACCTCTTGCAGCTGTTCAGCTTTCTTCAGCCGCTGGGCTCTGGGCTTTGTCTCAGAGAAACCGGCCATGCCTTTAACTCCATGCAACCACTGCGCCAGAGATAGATAGGGCATTGATCCCAGGCCTGGCCATGCTTTTTTCACTGGCTCCCTGCTTCAATCATCAATTCTACGTGCCCCCACTGTTCATTTCAGGCCTCTGCCCTTTTACCACAGTAGGTTTCGACCAGGAGACGGAGCTCCACTTGCCGCTGTTCGTCTGTTCGGCCACACATCGCTCCAGCCTCCAGTGACCCGTTCAGGCCTGTAACCTGAGTGCCTGACCCTCCTGGCCTGCTCCCCCTCCGTGAACACTAATCAGGGACTGAGATTCAGCTCAGAAACCTCATCAATTCGACCACGGTTTCATGACAGTTAACCACTGTGGCAGGGTGCCTCCTGAATGGTATGGTTAAGCTAAGCACCAGCTAAGGAGGTGAATGTTGGGCCTCGAGCGCCGTTCGTAGACAAAAATCCTTTAACCTCGTAAGTTCTGGATCAAGAAACAAAACTCGGTTAACCTGGCAACTTTTCATGGAAGTTATCCTGGTAATAAAACTCGTACCCTCGCATATTCCTTGTTGCTTTGAGGATTCGAAACTGACAATTATTGGTTGATAACTAAACTCCAATTGAGCTAACCCTCGAATGTTCGAAGTCAATCTTGAACACCGGGCTTTCACCTGTTTTACTCTTTACTCAGGGGGAGATCCTGAAGGGAGACGTTGCGAGGTTGCAGGCTCTTGGAAGCAACATGACGGACCGAATGCCACGAGGTTGGGCATTTTTCTCCAGCACAAAGGTGAAGTCCCGAGGTTGAAAAGATGGAAGCGTGAGAAGCGTGACTACACGAGGGCATGAGAAGCGTGACCACATGGAGGAATTCAATTTGTACATGTTACCTCAATAACTTTTATGTATGGCATATTCTAGGAATGTAATAGTTGAGAAGGGACATTTCCGGAACATAAAGTGGCTCACGAGTCAGGGAAGTCCTACCCCGTTGTAAAGGGAGACTCATTGTTTTTTAGAACTTACAAGTGCTATCTCTTTCCATTAACACATTTGTTGGTGTCGAATTCATTTGAGACCAACAGGGTGCCCACCGTGTTCTCAGCTACAAAATAACCCATGATGCCACCACAAAGAAGAAAAAGACTGCACCGCAGGAAACCACCGAGGGTGAAAGAGAGCAAGAGAGAGGGCGTGTTCCTATTGATCAAGACAACATAGACACCCTAGAGAAATTAAAAAGAATCAAGACTAGTTTAAGAATAAGAAGTGAGAAAAAAAAATAGTTGAGGTGGAGATTTTGAACCAAGCACAACCAGAAACAAGCACAAGAAACGATTTACTTGGGGAGGCAGAAAAAGAATTGGCCTCGGTATTAAAGCAGCTCGAAACACTGAAAAAAGAAAAGGAAAGATTGCTCAAGAGTTGGAAGCACAACGGCTAGCGGCCAGCAAGATAGTGAAAAAAAATAGCTGGCAAAATTGCAAGAGGAATTGGATGAGCTGCAATACTTGCAAACCACGCCACCACAATCACCACTTTCGAGACAGCAACATGTTATGAATGACACACCTATCCCGCATGCAAATCCCAACTTCGCTCGGCACAACGCCCCAACGATGACAAATACTTAGGTAACAGTTGGTAAAAACTCTCCATTATTTTTGGACTTGCAAACGGCCCCATAGCCTACAACCTACAAGGCGGTCACACTGCCAAAATTCAGTGGCAAAATGACCCTCGCCGGTTCCTCATGAGCCACGAAGCTGCACTAGCATCTGCTAGAGGAGATGGTGTGGTTTTAGCCAAATCCCTAATCATAGCTTGCGAAGGAGCAGCGCTAAATTGGTACTCGCTACTTCCACCACAGTCAATTTACAGTTGAATAAACCTCAAAACCAAGTTAATAAAATTTCCAAGACTTCCATCGAGCAACATCAGACCTTAGCGACTTATTTCGTTGCATAAAAAAAGACAAAGAGATCAAAAGACAGACCCATGTATATCCTAGTTTGGGCTCATTTGATTAGAACTATCCATCATGCTACGCAGCTCAGGATGGCTCCAGTTGTGGAGTAGGAGTGACAGAAAGGTTGCATGTCATTCATCCACGAGCATTGTTCACGATCGGGACAAAGAAGGCCACGTGAGTCTAGTCTAGGTTAAGGCTAGAGGCGACATGCTGTCGTCGTAGGATCAATTTTGTTTCGTCCATTGGAGGAGCAAAGCCAGAGCCAGAGCCAGAGCCAGACCTTTGAGTTTGATTCCGGTGAGAAGGAAGTCTCGGAGTCAGATCTCAGTAACAGTTACTTGAAAATAGGAGTGCTGGTTAGCAGCTCTTGAGTCTATTCTAATGCCATATTCTCTGTCATGCGAAGGGTTGAGCAGTTGACGGAGTGGCAAAGAGGAGAATGGTGCAATGCTATAGTTCATGCAGAACGGTGCCATGATCCTGTTTGTGCTGGGAGGCATCATTATAAAATCACGTTCCCAAGTCCTATCCGGTCAGTATTCAATTTGTCAATAGGCTTCAAGATGTGGCAACGTCCTGCATTTTTAAAGGATAGCATCAGAGAGCCATGCCTGACAGCCTTCTCCACTGAGATCATCATCACTTGATGTCCTCTGACCTGAACGGTAACAATAACATAACACCAGCTTCACCATGTTCTGAAAAAGAAAAGAAAAAACGCTGACCACTCGCGGTGACGTCCAGCAATTATCACGCCCACTCGCGAGGTTAAGAGGGCCCATGAGGCTGTGAGCCACCTAGCTAATTGGCATCAGCACACATTACGATTACTCTATTGAGGAGTGAGAGCTTGGTTGCAGGCCACCGATCGCTACGCCATGTGCGGCGGCACCATAGGTGGTGGCGTGGAAAATCCACGCCACGCTTTGCATACGATTCATTGTGGCGGAAGCTGTTTACTCGGGAACAAAATAGCAACTCGATTTTTTGGCACACCTCACCCGCGCGTGGCTAGCTGTGGCCCGAGCCAAACAGCCCCCGAGTCTCCTATCATGTGGCCCGAGACCCTACCATGATCGCAGCGTGATTGTATATGGAGGATTTTCGTATATATCGATCTCCAATTCGAAAACACGTGGGGCCAATGCAAACTGTCAAACAATCCGTATACTGCCCTTACAGCAGCATGACTCGAGAGTTCACATGGTGCACGAAACTACTCTGCCCTGATCGAATGCTAGCCTTTGACTCGCTTAAAGAATCGTGCTGTAATAACTGCAGGTGATTAAACAAATCGTTTCACTAATCACCACGCTCTCTGTTATGTCCTGCCCATTTCTCTCTTCCTTGTAAGAACAAGAAGTCTTGCTCGATGCACGAGCTCTGTTGGATTTTTTTTTAAGGAAAAAAAAAGCTGTTTTGGATTTGCCAGCCGGTATACAAAATGTGTGGATCTCGTCGCCGAAACAAAGTCAAATCTCAAAATGAAGTGACAATAATGTCGCTTAGTGCACGGCAAATGGAGTATGATACTGTATGTTAATCCCTCCCAAGTACGGATTGTCAACAGAGAGATACGTACGCGCACATCAAGTTCGATAGTACTTGGAACAGGCTCACACCCTCACACCACGTTGACTACTTAGCCCGCTTGGTTACGTAGTCAGTTTGAAATAGACGGGGTCAAATAAACTTATTCCCAAGTAAAAGTGCAAAATCATGGTTGTATTGTACTTGGTGTACAATAACTGAAAATACAGGCACAGGCCTTTTTTATCACCATTGTCATTGTATCCTGGACCAACATTTTCATGCAGCGGAACAATGCATTATTCTCCTGCTGTGACCCAGCGATATCATACTACGCGGCTTCGGTCGTATCCCTGGTCCTCGCGTGATCCTTCAGCACCCGAAGACAAGTCTATGCTCACCTCAATAAGTGCTCCATTGTTTTCAGCACAGTTCATAGCGTAGGAGCAGCGAGCAATAGTTGGTGGAGGCCGTGCTCCGAATTGAAGGCAGCCTCCCTTCATGCAAATCGTGCAGTACACATGCTCGAATGCTCTTCAAATCTGCGCCAAGCTTTCGCCGCGGATTTCCTGCTCTTTTGCCGTTCCATTTTCGGGTTTGTCTTCTCGTACTGTGCGAAAGGGTGGCGCCAGAGAGAAAACATTTCTGCATTTGCTGCTGCCATGCCGTGCTATGCTGCTGAAACTCAAACCTGAATTTTTTTCGTGCTCGCAATCACAGTCCCGGCTCAGAAACAACCATTTTTGCATAGGAATAGACAGGGGTGAGTCATTATTTACAAACAACAGATGCATCATCGGCTTCGTCTCAAAGCAATCCTGAGCTTGAGCGACATGATCGATGCGTCACCCCCACACAGTGGCGAGCGAAAATGACAGCACCAGACAAACACGTGACGCTGCCAACCGACTGTCCAACACAGAGATAGGCGATCACATGTACAAGGATTGTTGCTGCAAATAGGATTGCTTAGAAAGGATCCAAAACTATCGAACCTGGTCTTGGCCATCACTACTGCATCGAGTAGGAGAGCACAACGCAACCTGGGGCAAAGAAGATCTACAGACCTTGTTTAGTTGTCCAAAGTTTGGAGGTGCAAAATTACTGTTATAGCATTATAGCATACTGTAGCGTTTCGTTTGTATTTGTAAATTATTATCCAAATATTGACTAATTAGGCTCAAAAGATTCGTCTCGCAAAGTACAATAAAACTGTATAATTAGTTTTTAATTTCGTCTACATTTAGTACTCCATGTATGTACCGCAAGTTTGATGTGATGGGTATCTTCTTTTTGCATAGTGTCAAGTTGGAAGTCTAAACATGGCCACAACCTTGTACTGAAAACGCACGCAAGCTTCTGCCCCGATCAGTCATCATTTACGCATATGCGTGGTGTGGCCGCTGGCTGACCGGATCAACTTTCAGAGATTCTCTGAAGCCAAAGCAAGGAGAGCTACCTGTAGGGGGAGAATAATTTGCACCGGAGCGGAAATGATGCGCGTTGGCCTTCACCGCCATCAGGAGGCCGAACTGCAAGGCCATGATGATACTGGTGCTGGCCCACTGCATAATCAGGGGGTTCGGGACAACCATTGGGATCGTGGAGAGGTTCAGTGACCTGCTGGAGCCATGGATGGAGAGGTTCAGAACCTTCAACCACTCTGTCTTGTAAAGATCTACCTGCCTCGGTGCCTCTCAAGGGGAATGCAGGCCTGTAAATGGAGCTCCGTCCGAGCCCAGGGGCTGCATGAGAGAGCTCTCCATTTCTTGAATCTCACTTACCCCTTGCTCTATGACAAGCAGAAGACTGAAGACGGGTGCATGAATGTATACAATACAATCCTCTTACTGTTGAATCGATAAAATTTTATTTCCTTTTAGATTTGGGATTGGTTTGAACAGTTGAAGTACTGCATGCAACATCAATGGCCCAGAAGCTAGTAGGCCAGGCAAAAGTTGCAGTCAGGAGGCGCAATTCAAGGGAATTAGGCCCAGGCTTGTTTGAAACAAGCGTAATATATATGACGGCAACTTGAAGCCCAAGCCCAAAAGCGCAAGTCAGGCGGAGCAGATGTGGCCCGTATTCTTGAAGCTTTGGAGTTCTGGGATTAGCACTTTTCCATGATTTACTTTTGGGCTTTTCTGAACCTAGCCAACCATCTTGTGATGAACGGTTGAATTTGTGAAATCTATATAAAGTGATGCCAGTTCAATATTAATTCGGAGCATGCCTTTTCAATGTGAATTTGACTACTCAGATTTATTTGGTTTGGAAGATGAATCAGTTTGGAGTCCCTCGCAAAAAAAAAAAAAGATTGGAAGCAAACCGGGCCATGGAACACTGTTGGGCCATAACTTTTTTGAAATCCAGTCCAACAAGTGTATATACCCGCAACTTGAAGCCCAGATCCAACAAACAACATGAATGATGTCTCCACTACAACTTTTTTTTTCCTTTTTTGAGCAGAGGATGGATCCGCTACAACTTGGAAAAAACATTTTTGTAAGGGAAAAAAAAGCATTGAGTTGAGCTCTGGCCAAAGCAGGACTCTCCCAAGCACCCGGCCGACAGGGCAGCGCTCCGGCAGCCCCAGAGCCATGGGCCCAGGAGGCCAGGACGCTGGCCACAGAGAGCACCAGGAGGAAGCGTGGAAGACGAGACGAGAGTGCCTGCAGATCGACGTGGAACTAACGAGTCTACATCCACCGGACCCCGAGGGGACTGGGGAGCAGCCGTGTCGGGCACCAACCAGCCAAGCCCTGCGCGTCCCGCGTTTCATATTCACCCAGTGCCAGCGCGCGACGCCGACGCGGGGGACGCCATGGATCCAGCCTTAGCTTCTTCCGGCATAAACAATGAGAACCCGGTCGCCTGGCGCATGTGCCGTCGCGACGTTCCGATCTGTTTTGTACATGGGGGAGGTCGAACTGATCAACTGATCGGTGCCGTGGCGAGCCTTGCTGTGGTCAAGCTTAAGCGTATACAATAACGTGCCACGCACTGATGCCTCGTGCGAAACCGCGTCCAGCACGAAGGTTGCTGCTGCTGCCAGCAATGGCTCCCCCGGTGGTGCCGGCGACCATGGCTTGTAAACCTGAATCGTAGGTCCTGAATTCAAAACCAAGCTTGCAAATTCATCAAATTTTCAAGGCAACTAATACCGAACACTATGCAAGCGTGATCAGTTAAACATTGGAGAAACATGCGCCGCTTTTGGAGATGGATGTGCTCTTCTGTCTTCATGTTTCATGATGCCATGGGGAACCTGGCAACATGGCATCTCTCTCTCGCCCACGTCGCTGCATGTATTGATCACATGACGACTGACAAATCCCGACGCAATCGCAATGCGCGACGCACATGACAGTGGCACTCAACGCCATGAACTAAGCGGAGGGAGCCCTTTTGAGGTCTTTCTGAAATTGGCACGGCGTGGGAGGGCAAGTCGAAAAGTGTATAAAAGTGAGCAGGAATCGGGGAATCCTCACCGACTCAACCGAACTCACGCCGCGCACCAGAGGGGTCGGAGCTGGAGCTGTCCGTCGAGTCGATCCGGCCGGCGGGCGCGTGCTCCCCCCTGCCGCGAGCGCAGGCGTCCAGCTATGTTCCTCGCAAGCGCACAACCGTCACCAGAGGAGCATGTCTCCGGCAAGGGGCAGAGGTGACACGAGCCGGGACCCGACCGCACGTGACCTGCTCTCGTCCATCCACAACGGCGAGCTCGGGAAAAGATAGCTGTGTTTACTCATGATCCCGGCATCCCTGTGGCCTCGACTTGACGAATTGTGATGGCACGGCGACAGTAACATTCAGGTGAGACAGGGCAGCACGAGGGCACCAATGGATTGGATAATACCGATACTTTCAACTACTTTGCAGACTGTGCAGTGCGTCTGCGTCATGGTACAGTGCTCCAATTTGTAGTAGCGCTGATGGAGTGATGGATAGACGTCAAATTTTGGCCATTTCTAACCTGGATCAGAATCAAATTTGGTATTGTACTTTGTTTCAGCTGTGGACAACCTGCACCATTTGGATAAGAAACAGGCCATGCTGTAGTGATTGACGATTGGTCATTCTTCTTGGCGTGTTTGATTTTAGTCCGGACTAAAATTCATGTCACATCGAATATTCGAAGGCTAATTAGAAGGATTAAATATGAGTTAATTATAAAACTAATTACACAGATGGATACGAATCTATTAAACCTATTTAATTCATCATTAGCACATGTTTACTGTAGCACCATATTGTCAAATTATGGACTAATTAGGTTTAATAGATTCGTCTCACAAATTAGCCTTCATCTGTGCAGTTGGTTTTGTAATTAGTCTATATTTAATACTTCTAATTAGTATCTAAACATTTGATGTGATAAGTATTTTAGGAGTTCCTGGACAACCAAACGTGACCACCTTCTTCTTCCGCGGCTGGAGCCATGGGCGATCAAATTCTTCAGCGGATTTGCAGAGGTAGCCACTAAGCATATTCTGTTTGCATAGTTCAACAGCCGATTTTTTTTTTTGGTTCAATCTAGATGCTACTCTGGAGTCTGGATAGGGCAGAGGACGAAGACTTTGAGGAAGAATGCTGCGTTACGGTTCGATCGGTTGTTGGCAAGAACACGACGGTCAAAAGTTGCGACTTTTGCAGTTTAAGAACGCCCGGTTCCAAATCTCTTGATAGATGCTAGTGAACGAACAGATTTGACTCCTTTAGGAGGATATTTCCTATATGTACAGATTTTGTCCAAACATGCAGACTAATGAAAAACTGAAATTTCAATTCGAGTGGTTCGGACATCAGAAGCTCGGGCTCAGGATGTTGAGCAAGGACACTCTGGTGTTGACCAGTGCTCGGAACACCTTCTCGCCGCTGCCGTCGACGCTGGCGATGCACCGCTCCAAGTTCTCGTGGAGCTCCAATGCTGCCCTCCGCGCCCGCTCCTCAGGCTTCATGCGGGCCTCGGACCGGAGCTGGACGGTGGAGGACTCGTCCTCGTCGTCGCCGCCGTTCTGCTTCTCGGCGGACCGCCGCTTGGCGCGCGACATCCAACGCACGAGGTCGGCCACCCACCATATGCGGTGGCGGCTGGTTCCCGGCGCGTCCGACGAGCCGGCGAGCCTCGCAGGGGCGGTGGCCCAGCACGGCGTGGAGGCGACCTCGACGCGGGCGGACGCGGCGGAGTTGGAGAGCGAGGACAGGCCGGAGAAGACGGCCGCGGAGCCGGAGGCGACGGCGACGGTGGCGTCGGCGACCGCGGCCGCGAGCGCCGCGGTGTCGGCGGGGAGGCCCTCGGGGAGCGACTCGGGGCTCCTGCCGGCCACGGCGCGCACGGCGGCCGCGAGGCGCGGTAGGTCGCGGCCGGCGCGTCGCTGCGCGCGCGACGCGGACGCGAGCCTGGCGGGGTCCCCCCGGCGCAGCGCGGCGCGCGTCTCGGCCTGGAGCGACGCGAGCGCGACGAGCGCCTGGCGGAAGCTGCCGTGCGCGTCGGCGAGGCGGAGGAAGTCGTCGAGGAGCCGCTCCGCTAGCCGCGACCGCGCCAGGCGGCGCAGCGGGTCCTGCGCCTGCGGGTGGCGCAGCAGCTCGGAGAGCGAGACCAGGACCCGCCCCACCTGCGACGCCGCGGCGGACACGGACGACGCCGAGGGCGGCGCCCCCGCGGAGGGGCCGCATGGCGGGGACTGGCCGGTCACGAGGCGCAGCGCGGCGACGTCGTCGTCGAGCTGCAGCAGCAGCGGGTGGAAGCGGCAGGGGAGGCTGGCCGAGCGGACGCGGTACGCGGCCAGCTTGTCGCTTGCGGCCGCCAGCGCGATGAAGGCGTCCGCCGCGGGCTTCGGGGCCGGGAACGAGATGGTGCGCCGGTACCCGGCCATCGCGCGCGCGTCTTCGGCCGGGTGCGCGGGCGCGTTCCAAATTCGATGCCTTTTTGCCGTGCCGAGTGGCGGATCGGAGGCGGGGGGTTTTATAGGTGGAGTGGAGGTGGAGCAGCCCGCGACCTGGGAAACGCGCGAGGAAGGCGTGTGTTGCGTTGCGTTGGCCGGCCGGAGTGGCTGCGGTGCAGGGTGGCGACGGGCATCCCGTCGTGTGGGTCTTATATACAGGCTGCGGGCTGCGGCACGAGAGCGCGAGCCAGGTGCCGTGCCGTTCGGCGGCCACATTGACTGCCCCCCGTGCGTTGCGGGCTCGCGGTCATGGGCTGCTTGCTCCGTTACGTTTGACGCTTTCCTTGGGTTTACTTGGGTCAGTTTGGGGCCGGGCGGGGTCGGGGTGGCTCCGCCTCCGCTCCAGGCCTCCAGCCTTTCTGGGGACACGCGCGCGGATCCCCCGTAGCAGGCGGGGAGGATCGGAGTGGCGGACAAGGGTCCACGGCGGAGGCCGGCCGGGGCGTCCGGCAATTACACTCCATTTGCGCCGTACACTACCACACCGGCGCCCATCATATGTGCGGTGACTATCGGTGTGTCCCGCACGACAACAAAAGTGCAAGACGACGGTGAGGGCCAGGAGATGCGACGCCAAGGTGCTCGTTTGTTCAGGGCTTCACGCCAAAGGTGCCAACAGCTTTTCGATGATCTTTTTTGCGAACAGTAAGCGATGGGCCATAACCGACAGTTTCCTTGTAGAAGAGTAGAAGGTAATTGTCTAATGTTTTCTGGCGAAAGACCTTGCCTTATCATCGGGGATTTTGCCTAAAACAGATACTTGGCGCTGTAGTTGGTACTCTACTCGTAGATTAACACGTTGCCATTTGCCAATGCCGCCAGCAGGTATCTACAACAGCTAAACTAATGCGCATCAGCACGGTTCACCAACCCAGCAAAACTAGAACACCCATCGCCATCAACCTCACTACCTCAGCATCACAGTCGACGATCGCACTAAACAATAACAACAACAACTTCATCTCTTTTTTTTTTTTTGAGAAAGAAGAGTGCATCTCATTAATTTGATACAAGATTACAATCACGACATAGTAGCTCATGAACACAGGTTGGAGCACGATCTCTCCAAACTGCCGAATGCAAACGACAACTTCATCTTGAGCCAAGTTGGCAACGTAACTTGAGCGCTTAGTGACACGCATGCTTTTAGTTCATGCCAAACACCTCCCTGGATGACGTCACTGAGTTCTAGACCCAGGGTCTGGCTTACCGGTTCTTAAGATTTTTTTCGGAGGTAACCGGTACGACAGCTAGAAAAAAAAATCGGCCAAGATTTTTACACTGTTGGGCAAATTTGGATTACAATTTGGAAATTTGAATGAAATGAATTCCATCCGAACAAAAAAAAACTAAATTATTGGTACATATATTCCCGACCCTTCTTGGTGGAACATTAGAAAAGCTCCCTACAAAAGGAAAACAGAAGGCTAACATAACCTTCGAGGTAGGACAATTTGATTTCTAATGGGTGACCATCAAAAGAAGTGTGATTAAATGTGCATGACCCGGTTGGATGAACATATATTCTACATTCCTGCCATCTCACATGTATCTTCTTTTTCTCATCCAAGTGCAGAAGGTGTGCATGTGTGCTACTACCATCCTTGCAAACGAAAAAAAAAATTGTCAGCTAACTCACAGCTATCCAACGTTCGCTGGATATGCTTCACAAAGTTGCCTCGAGAGCATTAATTCAGCAAAATATTCTGCGTGGTGCTGGCCTGCTGGCTCTCTTGGTTCGGGTACGTTGCATGTTGGATTGGTGGGCAGCGCTGTATATTCTCCTGCCCCCTGGGATACTCACAGCATGAAGCAAATGGACACAAACACACCAGCCAGGCGCTCACTAGTCACTAGTACTCAGTACTCGGCACTGTTCATCTATTCAAAAAAAATTTAATCTATCTCTAAGCTACCTTGTTGGAGATGCCCTTAGGCGTATAATTCAGCCATTTTACGCGTGGAACACGAGCTTGCTTGAAGGGGCGAAGGGGAGACTGAGACGCCTGTTTTTGCCTCTCTCATCTTTTTCTCTGGCTCTTGCACGGCCGATCAGCCAGTCTACGCAGCTAGCTCCAGCCTCCAGCTGCATGCATACGTGGCCAGAACCTTTTTTAACGATTTAAAAAACGAATGTGGTCAGAACTTGTAGTCCACAAACATTCTGAAATCTGAACGTGTGCACCACATGGTATGCCCATGAAAATTTGTGTGTATCTCGAACCGTGTGATACATTGCTTAATGGCTTGTTCTGTGTGACGTGTGAGCAAGCTGCACGAGCTTGCAGAGGATAGATGCCCTGCATTGACCTCTGGCTCGTGAACCGCGGCCGACGTCCCTTGTGCGATCACACCATAACTGGATGTTTGACTTCATGATTTAGGGTGTGTTTGGTTGGACCGTAAACTGTGGAAAAGCTAGTATACGCTATGGAAAAAGCTGGTGTGAGCTGTGAGCTGTGAAAGAGCTAAAAGTTATTTAGTTGAAATAGCCGTGAAACTGTAGATTTGTTAAGTAGATTTGTTAAGAAATATCTGTAATGCCCTCGAAAGTTTGAGAAGGCTTGAGATATTGTTGATATACAAATTGATCGTAAAATACTATGTTGTTCTCTGATTTTTATGAATTTATGTTTTCTTCAATTTATAACACCATTTATATATGAAATGAAAATGGTTAATGAATATAATTATAGATTAACCAATAATCAATAATTTTTTTAATTTTCTTTATCCGTCCGTATCCATTCCCCTTTCATTCCTTATCTTATCTCCCAACCGCACAGGACACAAGCTGTTGCTCTGTTGCTCTTGCTACCTATCCGCTCTCTCCTCTCTTCCACGCAGGTCCAGGCATCAACTGCTACTCCGCCGCTCTTGCAACATATCCACTATTGCTGCTGCTTTGCCGCGCTGCTGCCCGTCCACCGCTATTGTTGCTCCACCGCTCTGCCACCCAGCTGCAGCTGCTCGGCCACAGCTCCTCCGCTTGCGCCTGCTCGAGCTGAACAAGCTCCACTCACTAGACAAATACTCCAACCGTACTCCACCATCTCAAATCTCCCACGCCCACACCCCCTTCACCTCACTAGCCACCACTCGACGTCACGCGAGATCACTTCCCCGTTGGGGATTTGAGTTTTCCCTGCCGCCATTGCCCCACACCTAGAGCTCCTCCACTGATCAAATTCCCTTAGCTCCGCCCACCAAAACCAAATCGCCACCACCCGAAGTTACGTCACCACCTGAGCTCCACCTTGAAGGGGTGGTCGCTGGAGAGGGGCGGCCAGCCAGGAGCTACACCGCCGTCGGAGCCCGGGAGGACGGGAAGCGCGCAACGAGGTGGCCTTGAAGCGGGCGCCGCGGATCTCAACGGCGAAGCGGTGCTTGCAGCGGCAACCAGCACCGGTATCCTCCCCCTCCCTCTCCTCCTCGTCCTCTCCTCCACAGGCGCCGGTACATGGCGGCGGAGGAGGAAGAGGATGGAGGAGTTGTGCCGCCACCGGCCTAGGAGAAGGAGAGTGGACGCCGGCTTGGGAGGAGGAGAGTGGAGGGAGGCGGAGAGGGGCGCCGGAGAGGGAGCAGGCGCCGCCGTGAGAGAGGAATGAGCGAGCGAGAGCTGACGGAGAAGAAAAGAAACGAAGGTGTACGTGAATTACGAGTGGAAGCGTGGGTAATTTTCTTGAAAAGTTAGAAGTTGCTTGCAGCCGGTGGAAGCAAGGTTTGAGCTGCTATCAAAAATACACTAGGGGAAAGTTGCTTTTGGCTATAGCTTTGGGTGGAAGTCAACCCCTTTGATTGGCTTTTGGAGAAGCTACAGCAAGTTCAAAAGCTCAACCAAAAGGACCCTAGCTCCGTGGCTGGTCATCAGAACTCTTGACCTAGAACTGGTCAAGAACCACTCTGAAAGTGACTTGGAGGGTTCATCTGTGTTGCTGTTCCTCGTGACGCCAACAACGATCCTCTGTTAACTACTATTATCTCCGATTCTGATGACCGACACTTGCGGTTCTTAACTTGGTGTTGACCTAATACAATGGATATTTTGTGACTTGAAGTGAACGGTAAATTAACACACATGGCGTAAACGTCAGATTAGTTCAGAAGATGAACTGAAGAGGAAAAAATTTATGTTCGAAACATGAACCTGGAATGACGTGGTCTCTGTAATCAGTTTGGAAAGGTTAGATTAGACACAAATCGCGTCGTCGTGCAAAGCAACTATGGATGAGGCATCGGGACCGTGGGCCATCACTGTCGGTCTGCCCCACACGGCAACACACCTGTTGTGTATTCAGGAATAAACGAGCTCAAAATGTTTAGGGAGAGCGTGCAATTTGATTAATCCGGAACGGAAATGGCATTCTTAGCTTGTTGTGCTTAATGCTTATCTTGGGAGTAGCTTAATTAACCACGCAAGCGAAGTACGGGCTTGGCATTTGGTCGACAACCGTATCCCGTGAACAGCAACTGGAAGAGGGCGGCGCTCCTCGTGATTAATAGATTAGGGTTTGCCGAAACGAAAAGAAATGCAGGGTTAGCGCGACGATTGCGGCCAGTATCTTACATTGATTCAGTTCGGCGTATTCAAATGTTTTTCAGCTGGGATGCAGCCAAAAACCAGGTCAAGTTTGAGACTTTTTTTTTTTGCGAAACAAATTTGGGCCTTGTTGAAGACTTGTTTTTTTCAAGCCACTCCGCCCTGCAGAGCAATCCCAAGTGAATATACGGGTACAATCCGCAGACCCTTTTTTTAATTGTCGTCGCTTTGGGCTTTGATTAGGACTATTGGTCATTATGAACCACACGGGCATTATTGTGTGACATCATGGTTTACGGTGCCCTACAAGAAGCACGAGTAGGGAAATTTTATTTCATCGATCTTCTTTCTTACAAATATGCCAAGAAGCAGTTTGGAGACTGAAATGATGTTGACAATTTTGAGCACAAACTACGGGTCTGATGAATTCATTTTATTTTCCCTTTCAATCATGTTTGCAAAGGCACAACAATTTTGTCCCAGCAAATTAAAATCAGACAAAGATGTCAGTTTGATTTTGATTCAATGAGCTAGAACAAATGTGATGAAGACTGAAGAGTGATGTCAGCGTTAGGCGCCCCTGCTTATGTCCTTCAGCTTCGACCATTAGCATGCACAACAAACCCGTTAATAAGTAGAGGACTAAAAACACAATAAGATATGCAGCAAGAATAACCACATGACTAGAATATATAGATAGATGTGAAAGGCGAACGCTTCGACCGAAAGGGATCGCCGTCTCAGGTCTCTGCAGGTAGGAGATAGAAAGCAACGCGCCAAGGACCGTTTTGTTTCTGCAGACAAACGCATTCAGCATTGAACGGCTATGACACTCTGACAGCAACTTCAGATCAGATGATATGTTTGCTTCTGGGCAGTCTGAAGAAAGGTACAGATACGTGCAACAAACTCCTGCTTGTTTCTTGCAGAGATGACTCCTATGCTCTTGTATGTCTTTTTCGATTGTTGACACATGCAGGTGCCATGTGTGACGACTGACGAACTTAGACGGTCACATCGATGTAATTATGGTCTTTAGTAAACGCAAGAACAAAGCCTGTGTAACCAATCGCTTAATGACTTCGCATCTCGTGTAACATAGAAAGACAAAAGATACCGGTACATTCTTTTTGCGGCAAGCAGCATGGTGCTGCGTTGTTACCGGGAGATGCAAGCGAACAGCTTGCCGAGGCAACACAAGACACAGGGGAGCTCGTAACCTTGGACGCGAAGCAAAGCTTCACGAATCACGACCATTCCTTGTGGCTTTGGATGCCGTTCAAGTGTTATGACAACGTCTAGAATAAACCTGCCTAATTGCTCTCCTTCTTATATATATTAATTATTAACGCTAGGAATCTTTTCGTGTCTTTCAAAAAGAAATAAGAACATGCTCGCTTCTCTTAAAAAAGAAAGTATAGAATATCCGAATTAGGGATGGCAATGGGGCGGGTCGGAGTTAGGGTCGGGTGGAGCTTCCGCGGATCCATCCAAAAAACTAAGAATAAAATCCGCCCCTAAAACCCGCGGGTGCTCGAAACCCGACAGGCCCCGAAACTCGAGCAATAGTGACGGAACAGATCACAGATTCACAGTTCACTGATAGAGTTATACAAAAACAGAATATGGACAGCAATACCACTACTTAGGCACACTACCACACAATACAAATATCCAAATAATCCAACCATAGTCATTGATCGCACCATAAAGTTCTTACAAATATCCGAGTTCCAGATAGGAACATAATAAAAGATCATTACAAGACACGAATGCCTAGTTCAAATAGAAATGAGCAGCAACATGAGTCCTTAAGTAATAGAATGAGGTGATGAGCTTCTGGAGTCTTGATGACTTCATTTGTTGTTGTAGTTCATTAATCAACAACAGTTGATTTAGGGTTAGCTGTCAACAACAGATAATGAATAATACAAAGATAAACAAGATTGGGCTGTCGTATGCTTTATTATTACCTAATAAGAAAACTTTTCAAGTTTCAGTTATCATCTAGAAAATGGGCTGTCACTGCCATGTACCCTTTCCTCTGGTGATTTGTTGTCCAGAGATCCGTAGTAACAGCAACACAAGAACTCAATTTCCTCAAATACTTCAACATAGACTTCATACATATCCAAGATATCCTTCCTGATTGTGTTTCTAGACACCACTTTGAATGCAGGTTGCAATGTAGCACCGAACTTACGAAACCCAACATGGTCCACCATGGAAAGAGGGTACTCATGGACAACAATCATTAGTGCAAGTTCTTTCCTGGCTACATCTTGATCAAATGTGTATTTCTCCAAACTAACCGTCTGATATTGTGGGTTTGCAGATAATTTAAGAGTGGACTGTTTTAACCCTTTTCTAACAGTTCTATCCTGGCAAATCTCAAGGTGCCCGCGCAAGTGATTTGTATCATTTCTTGTTTCTCCTCCTAACATTTTCTTACACCAGATGCATTTTCCCTTCCAATTCCCGTTTAATCTAATCCTATCAAACTCTTTCCAAACTTTAGATTTGCTTTCTCTTACTACCAACCACAACATCATTTCCTATCTCTATCACATCTTCAGTACCTGGAGCAGTAGAATCGGATGGGGCTGTAGGTGAATCAGATGCAGGTGCCAACACACGTGCATGAGTAAGAGGATGAGAAGCAACAGTTGCTTCACTTGAGATCCAGATCCACCGTCCTATGATGATGTAGCAACAGGATAGGATCCACTGGTGCTAGGAGTCGACATTGCTTACTTGCAACAAAGACTGAAAAAAAAATGCAAAGATTCAGATAGCTACAATAGCTAGCAAAGATTTGAGGAGGATTGGAGGAGGATGAGCACCTGAACCACCGAAGGGACTAGGGGTGGCGCTCGCGGGTGAGGGGCGCGGGCGGCGCCGCGACGGGGATTGGGGGGTGCGGTCGTGCGGGAGCTGTGCAGGACGTAGGGAGACGGGCTGGGTGGAACCGTGGAAGTGGAGAGTTATATATCTAGGGTTCCTTGTTGGGCTGGGCTATACCTGATTTTTGTTTGAAATGTACACTTAGAGCCCCGTGAGCCACCAACGGGGGAATTATAAACCCATCCCCGTCCCGCTCAATTTCAGATCCCCGAACCCGCAAATTTATGGGGAAAAACAGACCCCCCGCCCCCATCGGGTTTCGGGTCAAACCCGCCCGACTGCCGTTCCTAATCGAATGCTGTTTCGTATTAAAATGCGTAATTCTGAGAAGCGTAATTCTCCATGAACGCATTACGCATATAGGCCTAACCATATCTTTCACAAGATGGTTGAGCCCAGATAAAGAGAGCCCCGCCATGTGGACTCATCCGTATCTGGGCTTTCAAGCGTGGCTTTTGAAGGCCTTACTTCGTACACCGGGCCTGTTTCCCAGTGTGTGGGAACTGGCTGGCTGGAGCCTCCTCAGGCCTCCTGGACTGACGAGTTTGTCACAATTTGCCTGCCCGTTCCGGCCCGTGCGATGGCTATGCGGGTCACGGCCGGTTGCCGGACGAGCTGACGACGATGGACGGGACCGGTTGGCGCGCGCAAGGCTGCCGTTCGTTTCATTCCGCCGCTTCCAAACAACCAGCCGCCGGGTTCTTCGGCAGCGCCGAGAAGAAGCCGTGCGCGCCCGTGCCGTTGCTTTCTCAGACGTGCACGGTGCACCCGCGCCTAAAGCCAAGTGAGCGGGGGGAAAAGGGAGCGCTGGTTGGTTTGCGCGAGTGCGCCACGCATGACGTGACCACGCGCCCCCTTCTATCCGTGTCTCGTAGACGATAGCTAGCGCACCGGTCGGCCTTTCCGGACGCGAACGCCCCTACCCCTACGAGACGAAACCGATCCCCACATTAGCTATCCGCCTTTTCCAGGCCATCTAGCTCCTCCACTCCATCATTGTATTCCCGTCGATTTTCCCTCAGCTTTTGCACGCGATCCGGTTCGCCTTTGCTTTTCGCGGCTAGCGATCGATCTGCGATGTGTTGCGCGGGCGTGCCCGAGCCTACTCAACCCCATCGATGACCCGCGCTGGTTTCCTTTTCATCATGCTCGTTTCCACGGCTCCCTTTTGACAAGTCCACACCTGGTGCTGGTGCCTGGTGGGAGGAGGATTGGTGGATGGCCAGGCCAGATGGGCTCGTCTCGCGATACATGCGTGCATGGGCTTGACCGCTTGAGTACTACGGTTGGTGTGTGCAAACACATTGTCAAACGCTCGTAACTACCGCTGCGAGACCTGCGCCGACCCTCTCGGCCACCAAGGCACACCAACCATGAAAAAGATCGCGGCGGTTGTACAACTAAACGGAATTTAATTTGTGCCAGTAGTCAGCATGCGACCAAAAAAAAGGCATGCGAATTTTGTTTTTGTCAATGCCATGAACCTCACAACATCTATAACTTTGGTTGCCTTTCATCATTGGACCCGTGCCCTTTTTGACGTGCGTGGACGGTATTCAAACTGTAGGATTCATGGTTGTTGGGATCGTCTCGGAAAACTGCAAATGTTTTCTTTAGACTTTTACATGGTTTCTGTCGTTTTAAAAAAAACATAGACCTGTACGTACATGGTTTTTGATGATGAAGGGTGACGGCACGCGTCGCGTCGCATCGCATTTTTCTTCCTATCTCCCAATTCGCCATTTGACAATGACTCGTCAGAGGAGAGGTAGCTGATGAGCGGTTGTCACATTCGCACTCGGCTGTTACATTGCATCAGCAGTTCAGCAACAACTTTAGCTTTGGATAGCGTAAGTACCTACCATGATAGAAGTAGCATCTAGCATGTGCCACTCACCGTACTCCGCGGATTCATGAAATCTAGCTCGATCCCTTACCTGCATGCAGGGCAAAGAAGATGGCAAAAGAGTGGAGATATGCGCTAAGTGGGTGTTTGGATGTTCAGCTCGGACTAAAATTCATGTCATATCAAATATTCGGAGATTAATTAGAAGGATTAAATATGAGCTAATTATAAAACTAATTACACAGATGGAGGCTAATTCCCGAGATGAATCTATTAAGCCTAATTAATACATCATCAGCACATGTTTACTGTAGCACCACATTGTCAGATCATAGACTAATTATACTTAATAGATTCGTCTCGCAAATTAGTCTCCATCAATTAGTTTTGCAATTAGTCTATATTTAATACTTCTAATTAGTATCTAAACATTCGATGTGATAGGAATTTTAGGAGTTATTAAAGAAACAAACGGGGCCTAAATCTCCTCGTTACGACTCCAACGTCGTGTCAAAATCCCGTGCCGAAGATGCGAGACCAAGAGCACTCGATGCTTCGACAGGATCCCTGCACGAATCGTCCGTTGCCACGGGAACGGAAGTTGTAGCAGTGGAGTGCCCTGGAACTTCTCTCGCTCGTGTCTCTCTGATCGACCGTCGTGTCACGCGAGCGATGAAAGTCGACGGCCGTAGACATCGCCGCACCGAGATCCGTTGACGCCCAGCGCTCGTCCGGTTTAATTGTCTCGCCGGAGGCGCAACACAAAGCCACATCGATCGGCCGGCCGGCGCTCCGTCCAACCGTTGGTGCGCTGATGCCGACACCGGACAGTCGGACACCATGAGGGCATCCGTGGCCTGCGTGTTTGGCGGGTGCTTGCCATTGCATCGATCTTGGCCCCGACAAAATTGACCCCCCGCTACCACGACAAGGTGACAGCGACGGCAGTGTGCCATCATCGATGGCGAGGAATTCATTCGTTCCGAAGCCTATGATGATTCCCGGCGATTCTATGCGACACGCACGCACGGCCTGCCGACCGGCCGGCTTGTGAGGCTGCTGGGTTTAGTTTAGTACCGTCCGTTTGGCAGCAGAGTTACCGCGCTCGTCGAACTGCTTGTAACGTATGCCGCCGCGTCGTCTGTCTGAGGTTGAAACGTGGTGTGCCTGAAATGACTCTGAGACAAACCTGCAGCAGCAGTGCGTGTGCGGCACCGTCCACGGAGCACGGAGCAGGAAATTAGCAGTGGCAGCGTCTTGGCGGTGTAGGACCATCGCTCGCCATTCCTGCCTGATTTGTCCGATCACTCACCAATGCATTGCTTCTGTAACCGATATCCCAGTACAGCTCACCTTGCACGAAGACGTCCAGACCTGCCGAAGTGCTACAGATCCACCACGCCTGCCTGCTGCTGCATACCTGAACTGCATGTGGTTTGGTACTGGCCAACAGAGAACTATTACATGACGTGCAGGAGGAGAGGACCCGTGTGTGATCGTCTCCCCCTCGAGTCAACTTTCCTGCACGGCTCGCGGGCCGGCCGCCCGGCACGGCGTTGTCCGCACCGACGCCGCATGATTCACCAATTCACCATTCGAGTCACCACCAACCCCCTGCATGACCGAGGCGCAAACCACCTATAAATCCCCGAGTCCCGCAAACCGCTGCGGAGAGCCAACAAACCCACACCCAACCGCGCTGGTGACTGGTCACTGGTAAGTAGCGGCAGCGCAGGTGCAGGCAGCAGTCAGCAGAGACAGAGAGCCGGAGCGGGCGCCCGCACCAAAGGCTCAGAGCGGCCATCATGTCGTCCGGCAAGGAGGCGATCAGCGAGGTGGAGTCGGCGCCGCCGACGCCGCGGCCCCCGCCGGTGTCCACCCCGCCGTCGCGGATGCACTCCCCATCCCCATCCCCGGCGCCGGGCGGCCGGTCGCCGCTGCGGGCCATGGCGTCCCCGCTGCGCGCGATGGCGACGCCGCTCGCGAGCCCCGTCCGGAAGGCGGTGGCCACCGTGAGGGGCTGCCTGGAGGAGGTCGGCCACATCACGCGCCTCGCGGACCCGCGCGACGCCTGGCTGCCCATCACCGAGTCCCGGAGCGGCAACGCCTACTACGCCGCGTTCCACAACCTCTCCTCCGGCATCGGGTTCCAGGCGCTCGTGCTCCCCACCGCCTTCGCCTCCCTCGGATGGTGCGTGCCGTGCCGTTGCCGACGATGACGCTCCTAGTAGCTTTAGCTAGCGTTGTGCTACGCGCGCACATGCTTCCTTTCGATCCTCGCGCCGCCACTATGGCTCAGACAGCGTTGTGTTCTTTGGTTGTCGCAGGACGTGGGCGATCATCTGCCTGACGCTGGCGTTCGCGTGGCAGCTCTACACGCTGTGGCTGCTGGTCAGGCTTCACGAGCCCGTCGCGGGTGGCGTCCGGTACAGCCGGTATATGCACCTCGCCACGACCGTTTTCGGTGCGTTTCCATGACTCCCGCGCCTTCCTTTCACTTTTAAAAACCCACCGGTACAATGGGCTGTTTCATTGACTTTCTGCTGCCCTGTTCTCACGCAACGGTATGTATCTTCAGGCGAGAGATGGGCCAAGATCCTGGCGCTGCTCCCGGTGATGTACCTGTCGGCGGGGATCTGCACGGCACTCATCATCGTCGGCGGCGGCAGCATGAAGATGCTGTTCGGCATCGCGTGCGGCGAGGCGTGCCTGGCGCGGCCGCTCACCACCGTGGAGTGGTACCTCGTCTTCATCTGCGCGGCCGTGTTGCTGTCGCAGCTCCCCAACCTCAACTCCATCGCCGGCGTGTCGCTGGTGGGCGCCACCGCCGCCGTCGCCTACTGCACCATGATCTGGGTCGTGTCCATCGCCAAGGGGAGGGTGCCCGGCGTGTCCTACGACCCCGTCAAGGCCCCCAACGACGTGGACGCCGCACTGGGGATCGTGAATGGCCTCGGAATCATTGCATTCGCTTTCAGGGGCCACAATGTTGTACTGGAGATTCAGGTAAGTCAACAAAATTTCTATCTTTTCACAGTACATACACAGCACTCTGTGGGTACTGTCCACTTTAATGGTGGGAAAAAAAAAGGGTCACTGAGTGTGTTTGCTTTGCAGGGCACCATGCCGTCGACTATGAAACATCCTTCTCATGTTCCCATGTGGAAGGGCGTCAAGGTAGCCTATGCCATCGTTGCTCTCTGCTTCTACCCCCTCGCAATCGGTGGCTTCTGGGCTTACGGAAACCAGGTACTCTACTTGCTACGCATGACCTTTTTGAATGATCTTTGGAATGTTCTCAGTGACTAATCTGTAAAGTTCGTACTACGGTCGTTGCACGCAGATACCTCCGAATGGCATCCTGAGCGCCCTGTACAAGTTCCACAGCCGCGACGTGTCCCGGCTGGTGCTGGGCATCACCACGCTGCTGGTGATCATCAACTGCCTGACCACGTTCCAGATCTACGCCATGCCCGTGTACGACAACATGGAGGCCGGGTACGTGCACAAGAAGAACCGGCCGTGCCCCTGGTGGCTGCGCTCGGGTTTCCGCGCCTTCTTCGGCGCGGTCAACTTCCTCATCGCCGTCGCGCTGCCGTTCCTGTCGGAGCTCGCCGGCCTCCTGGGAGGGATCTCGCTGCCGGTCACGCTGGCGTACCCGTGCTTCATGTGGGTGGCTATCAAGAAGCCGCGGAAGGGGACGGCGACGTGGAACGTCAACTGGGCTCTGGGAATCCTTGGAATGAGCATAAGCTTCGTGCTCATAGTCGGAAACCTGTGGGGCCTCGTGGAGAAAGGCTTGCGTGTGAAGTTCTTCAAGCCTGCGGATTTCCAGTGAACGCATGCAAATTTGTGGACCAGTTGGATGCAACATGCGATGCTTTTAAATCTGTAGTATTTTCTTCATGAGAAATGGATGATGTTGTGTCCCTTGTCAGTCCCCATCAGCACGCGCTATGCCTCCAGCCGAGAAGGATTCCGGCGGCTATCGGCGTATGACTCCACACTACATGTCGTCAGAGCTGCCATGCTCATGGCAAGCGGCCAAAATCCTTCCCCGCCCGCTCTGCGCTGATGCATTCTAATTCTACGAGGAACACGAGAGCTGGAGATTGCGCGACGGCCGCCCTATCCCGCGCCGGCCTTCGCCGCCGCCGTGCTCCATCTCGCGTCGCGGAGCCGGAGGAGCTCGTCGTTGCTGGCGCCCGCGGGGACGGAGGCGGCGGTCGGGTGCGCGTTCTCGAAGGAAGGGGAGCGCGGGCGGGGCAGCGGCGGAGGACGCGAAGGGGGCCGGCGGCGGCGCGACCTCGCCGGCGCAGAGTATTAGCATGTGCCCCCAGGTTTTTTGGATCGCGAGTATTAGCATATGATGGTTTGGCTTCTGGTCTGGACTGACAAGGAAGTCCCCTTTCGAAATATAGTTTTTACATAGCAAGGCCATACATGCTCTTCCTTGAGATGTTCTTGGATGATTTTAATAAGAACCTTTCACCACTCCAGTGCTTGAGAAATGCACTAAGTACATTTACAAAGATTCATCCACGTATTGTTTAGTGGCTCGGCCGTCATCGAGAATTCCCAAAAGCAATCAGATCAGCTGCCAATCCAACTGGATTCCGGCCTCTTAAGTGTTGGCACAACATGCATTTCAATAGCAAGCAGCCATGCTTTCCCCGTTCTATTCTATGCTTCGCAATTGAAGTGCCAGCTTTGGTGCAACGTCGCGTCCTGCACCACAAGACACTGGCCTGCAACTACAGCTTAGATGGACTGAAAATCCAAACCTTTTTTTTTTTGTATTTTAGCACAGGCAATCCAAAGTTGTACCGGTACTCTTCTATAAGCTGGCAGTCATATAGGACGTTTCAGTGTAGCTACTACTATAAGGTAATAGATAGATTATGGGCTAACCCTAGAGGGTAGCTATGTAGATGTCTTACATGGGCCTATTGGGCCCTAATACACATAGTACACCAACACTCCCCCGCAGTCTGAACTACCGACGCAGCGGAGTTGCAGACTGGACATGAAAAGAAAGGCACACACACAAGCCCCCCCAAGACGCAACTAGCCACAGGTGATGTTGAGGCTGGAGCGAAACTCGGTGAAGGCGGGTGACGAGAGGCCCTTGGTGAAGATGTCAGCAAACTGAGAGGTGGTCGGGACGTGGAGGACCCGAACATCGCCGATGGCGACCCGATCCCGGACGAAGTGAAGGTCAATCTCCACATGCTTGGTCCGCTGGTGCTGAACAGGGTTGGTGGAGAGGTACACCGCACTGACGTTGTCGCAGTAGACAAGAGTGCTCCGGGAAGAAGGAGTGTGGAGCTCGACAAGGAGCTGCCGAAGCCAGGATGCCTCAGCCACGCCGTTAGCGACAGCGCGGTACTCCGCCTCGGCACTGGAGCGGGAGACCACCGGCTGACGCTTGGACGACCAGGACACCAGGTTGCCGCCCAAAAAGACGGCGTAGCCGGAGGTAGAGCGCCTAGTGTCCGGACACCCGGCCCAGTCAGCGTCGGTGTAGACAACAAGCTCAGTGGAGGGAGACCGGTGAAGAAGGAGGCCGTAGTCCACAGTGCCCCGGAGGTAACGGAGTAAGCGCTTCAGAGCAGTGAGATGGGGCTCTCGGGGATCATGCATGTGAAGGCAAATCTGCTGAACTGCATAAGTGATATCTGGCCTGGTGAAGGTGAGATCG
>NC_028456.1:27019335-27106313 GCF_000263155.2 Setaria italica | reverse complement strand
GTGGAGTCACAGCAAGCGCGGTCGAGGAAGACGCGGACCCCGGCGCAGGAAGGGACCCGGGCTGGATGCCCTGAGTAAGCTCCTCCATGACAAGATCATCCCGGACGTGGAGGAAGGTGGGGAAAGGTCGCTGCCGGGTGATCCAGGTGCGGAGGTGGGCGTAGCGGTCGCTGAGGCCGCGAAGAACGTTGAGAACCAAGATCCGGTCCTCCACGGCCCAGCCAAGGTCCCCGAGGGAGTCCGCCATGGTCTTCATCTTCCGGCAGAACTCACCAACGGAGAGGTCGCCCTGGACGAAGGTGCGGAAGCTCGCATCGAGACGAAGGGCCCGGGCTTCGGCGTTGCCCAGGAACTGACCCTCGAGCGCCAGCCAGGCCCGGCGGGCGGTGGTGTCGGGGGTGCCGCGGACGAGATCGTGGAGGTCGAGGGAGATGGTCCCCAGGATCCACGACAGGACGATGCTGTCGAGGCGAACCCACGCAGCTGTCCGGGCCGCAGGGAAGGTGTCGGTGAGGACGTGGTCGTCGAGGGCGTAACGGCGGAGAATGAGCAGGACCATGTCCCGCCAGCGGGCGTAGGAGGGCGACTCAGGGTCGAGGACGACGGGGACCAAGCTCTTGATGTTCTGGACACCCCCGGCCTGGTAGTGGAGCTGTGCGACAAGTGGATCGGCCGGATCGGTCCAGGCCACCACAGGCGGACGGGGAGCACCGGAGCCGGAGGAGGTGGCCGTGCTGTCGTGGGACATCGTGAGGAGCTGCTCCGCCTCGGCGATCTGACGGGCCAAGATGTCGGCCGCATCCCGCTCCCGCTCCCAGGCCAGGGCTGCCGCGCGCAGGCGCGCCTGTCCCTCGGCAGCGGCAGCCCGGGCAGCGACGAGGGCTGTCGCGAGGTTCCCATCCGGAGGTGGTAGAGGAGGCGGGGCGGGGAAAGGTAGGCGAGCAGCCCCTCCCCCCACAGGAGCAGCTGCCACCCCTGTAAAAACAGGGGCAGCAGTCCCCCCCACCCCCGGTTGAAAACCAGGGGCAGGAGGCGTCGGGTAGAGGGCGGCGGCGGCGGCGGCGGCGGCGGCGGCGGCAGCGGCGAGGGTAGCTATGTAGATGTCTTACATGGGCCTATTGGGCCCTAATACACATAGTACACCAACAGCTACATCAAACTTCTGTGTGCATTTTTTTTTTTGTAATAGCTGGCGCTCGTGGTCGGGAAATACAAGGCTGAGAAGTTAACCGCTTATTCATTACGGGATAAAAATATATCATTTGGATTCTTTCCAGGGTGACAGATCCAAAGATACTGCCATCATGCAATTCATACAAATAATGTTGTATACATATTTTGTGCGGTTTATTGAGTCATCCAGTAGGCAATCCTGTCTCTTGTTCTTCAGGTACACCTCCTTATAAAGGCCAGCAGTGTCACGCAGAGCAAGGAAGGCAGAAGGGAACTGCATCCGTACCAATGGCCAGCTGGGGTGGGGCACTCGTGTTCGTTGTCCTGTGCTTTACTGTCGAGCTCGCAACGCAGGGCACCGCAGAGCCCCTCCTGCCGGCGGTGTTCGTGTTCGGAGACTCCATGGTGGACGTTGGCAACAACAACTTCATTGAGAAGTGCAACATCAGCTGCAAAGCCAACTATCCGCACTTCGGCGTCGACTACCCCGGCCACGCACCGACTGGCCGGTTCAGCAATGGCTACAACATGGCGGACCGGTTAGGTATGTATTTGCACGCGAAGCATGTACTCACATCCGTTTTGGAAAGTCTATTTTGAGAAGGCTTTTGAAGTCCTGGAGAGGCAAAGTTTGTGCGGGAGCATCTGGCGATCTTCATTTTGTATTTTTTTTTAGTTGCTGCTGCATGGGTTTGTTGGTCTTGTGGTCGTTGGTCAGTCCCTTGGGTTTGTTGCACTGTTGTTGACTCAGTCTGGATTTCATCTTCTTTTTAATATAATCGGCAGCTCTCCTGCATGATTCGTTTCAAAAGAAAAGTCCTGGAGAGGAACTTGTTTCTCAGAAAGCTGGAAATGAATGTAACTGACCAATTTGCTGCTTATGAATTCAATATAGCTCAACTGCTTCAATTTGATGAGAGCCCGCCACCTTTCCTCTCCCTGTCGAACGCGAGCCTCGCTACCCGGATGAGCACGGGCATCAACTTCGCATCAGGAGGGTCAGGGCTTCTTGATGCCACCGGCAATGGACGAGTGGTACATCTACCACACATCCATATAAGTTGAAAGTGCTATTTATTTGCCTGCAGTCTGTGTGCTTGGCCAATTGCTGATAGAGACAAACTTGCATGTCGCTGACCTTGGTTTAATTTGTTTCTACAGTGTACGCAAGTTATTTCCTTGACTGAGCAGGTGGGGAGCTTCAAGAAACTCGCCCGAATGTGGGGCCATGCTGATCTCATATCCAGATCTCTCATTCTCATCAACACCGGCAACAACGATCTGTTCGAGTGCACCGATTTCCCAGACCATAACTGTCATCGTAACGACACAGAATTCTTGCAAGGCCTCGTGGCCTCCTACACAAGATTTCTAAAGGTACATATATCACCAAACTGCCCCTTCGCATCCAAGTAAATTCATTCAGGACTTGCTTAGATGGTGGCTCTAATTTGCATGCATATCTGCTTCTTTGTGAATGAAATGCTACACAAATTCGTTCAGGGCTTGCATAGATCGTGGCTTTGCATGCATATCCGATCTGTTTCTCTGAGAATGAAATGGCGCAGGACTTGTATGGTGCGGGGGCAAAGAAATTCAGCGTGGTGAGCCCGTCTCTACTGGGGTGCTGCCCCTCACAGAGGTTGATAGCGCATGATCCCAAGAATCCCAGGGACGTCGATGAGCACGGCTGCTTTGCTGCGGCGAACGACCTCTCACGGCGGTTGTACCCCATGATCGCCTCCATGCTGCAGGACCTGAGCCTGGAGCTGCCCGGCATGAACTACTCCCTCGTGGACTCGATCAAGATGGTCGAGTGGCTCTTCAACAACACCGCCACACCTAGTTACAGTAATGAACATGAATCCCAGTTGCTCCGATCCCGTAAATATTTCTTCTTAGAATTGTAAGTTCTGAAATTCCCATGCCAACGCTTCATCTTTGCTGAAAGACTTCACGGTGCTGGACTCGGCGTGCTGCGGCGGAGGGCCGTTTGGCGCTTATTATGGGTGTGACTCCTCGGCTCCCCTGTGCCGGGACCGCAGCAACCACCTGTTCTGGGACGACTACCATCCGACCGACGCCGCGACGGGGGTCGCCGCGAAGCTGATGTTTGGCGACACTACAGGGCTCTTCGTCCACCCCATCAACGTGAAACAACTGGTGCAGTTGTAGAGAATATATGAGATCGGTTTATTTACACAGAAAGTGAAGAACTATGTTAAGATGTGCCACAATTCATACATGCGTGATGAATAACTAGGAAGGGAGAGCCTACTTCATCTTTATGCGTTGTTGCAATGGATCCCTGTGCATTACACTTGCATGGTCGCCCCGAGGATTTTTGTTGGTTTGTTGTTTTGACAGCTGGTGCTGCGAACGCTAATGTGCTATGCAAATTACGTTTTCAATTCCTATACTACTCTTTACATATTTATGTTTAATATTTGAAAGAAAGGCATGGAAGAAGTAGAGCTACAACATATATAACAATGTACATGACAAAAGGTACATATAGACATCCAAGAGGTTCTTCGTTAGGTTTCCATTAGCGATTTAGGGAGCATACATTCAACGTACATCATTGTGAAATCGACCTCAAACGGAGTAGATACAGTAGTCCTAGAAAAGATAGATCAGTGATCCAAATTCTGGACAAAAGTGAACCTAACTTTAGGCAGTGCAAGCCACATCAACTGAATGAATAAAGTGGATCCGGTGCTCTTGTCTCATTGATTTTTCAAGTATTCGTTGAGGATCATAACACAAAGCTGAGGTAATCATAGTTTAGTTGGTATTTGGTGTACTGCAATTAAAAAGAGTGAAACTTTTCAGAGGTTAAATGAGGGAGGCAGGTCTCTTGCACAGGATATTGTTAGGTAACATATGAGGCTATGGATAAATGGGATTTAATGGGCGAGTAAATTGAAATAGTTCAAAACATGTAATTAGAGGGGGAAACTGCTGCAAACAGACTATATCAAATTATTACACCATGGAACCTGCTATCAGCAAAGAAATATATTAGGAGATGAAGGAAGGTGCAGAAGTACAAAAAGGCTGGTACAATCAGATACAAACGTCAAGGTCTGTAAACACATACAGTCTGTAAAATATGCAAAGAGCCACATAAGTACAGGTACAAATAGAAAGGCTCATCATTCATGAAAATAACTTTGGAACCCCACACACTATGAATCGACACTGTTTTAATAAACTACTGTAAGCAACTGAGAGTAGATAGTTATGTTAACATTCCTGCTGGTTGACAATCTGCACACCCCTGAGAAAAGGTGAAACAAAAGGCAATGTAAAGGTCATTCATTGCCATCTCTTTTTTTTCTTTTTTGAGAAATCGAAAGAGGGAAAAATAGAGGTCACCAACAACAACCCTGGTGGTCTGAGACGCCTAGCACAACAACACAATGCTACGGACCTTTGGAGTCTGCATGATCTGTCGATCAGGAACCTCCCATAGAGGCCAACTCTGACGACAGTAATTGTTTATGTATGCTCCAAGCACCTTTAGAATTGAACTAAGTTTAGGCAAATTGAACATTTAAACCTATCATCATGAAATCTCCAACAAAAGCTACTACATGCCCTAAAGGATTTTTGTTGCTCTTAGAACCCGACTTGCAATTGGACTATTGGAGGCCACCATGGAAAAACAGAACAATTATTGGCAAGGTTGCTTCAGAGCACACACAGCAAGAATTTGTCAAGCAACTTGTCTATGCTACAGCTCCAACCTCCAGCTCTGGTGCGGCAAATTGATGTCCTGACGCCTAACCTAATGGCCTAACTACCGGAAATTACATCCATTACATTCTGCACACATACGATTGGAACTTCCTACGATCCTTTCGAATGTGCAGAAAAATTGAAAGCAGAGGAGGATAATGAGCCATGTCCTAGCAATGCAACAAAGACAGAGGGATGCATGGCGTCTGGTTTGCATACAGCATACATACACGCAGAAGGTGCTAGAGATCGTTAGCAGGACGGCGGCCTCGATGTCGATCCTAGTTCCCAAAGCCTTCGGATGGGGGAGAAGGCCGTTAGTGCAGCCAAACGGGAGGGTGGAGAGGGACGTCCGCCGATGATGAATCCAGGCCTGTTGGACTGGAAAGCCAGCTTGCAGGACCCCGCGACGACATCTGAGAAAGCGGAGGAGGTAAAGGATCAAGAAGAATGCAAAGGAGGCGAGATCGACTGATGAGGCAGAGAGAGGACGGCAGTAGCATTGACGGCGTGCGGAGGCCTCGATTTTTTTGCCACGCAAGAACGACGCCCTCTCCCATCGCGCGAGGCCTCCCGCGTAGGCCGCACGCGAACTGGCGGACACGCGGCAATCGACGCCTGCCGGCCAGCGCTCGACGGCGTGATTGGCTACCAGCGCAATGCTGAAGCCACGCGGCGAGCAAGCACGCGCCGAACGCCGGATGGGGACCGATTCTTCAAGCGAGCGATATAACTACTGCTGAAACTCAGCTTAAGGCTTATCTGATAATCCTGCTATCTAGAGAATCTGTTGTCTGAATAAGCTGTGTGTTTGATAATTCTGATTATTATGTGTCGATTGTTTGTCCTGACCGATAAAATGACCTAAATACCCCTAAGGCTGATAATAGCTCATTTTTATTGTGAATACAAGGAGAAGATAATTCTAATGTCATCCACTTATTTTAGGTTGGTAAGCTCATTCTAGGCTGATAATAGGTGAATTCTAATGTCATCCACTTATTTTTTCTTTTCCTTTATTTTTTTTTCAGGTTTATCTTCTTCCTCCTGCTTGTTCGCAAACAGGCAGCGTGGGACGGTCGCAGAGGGGCTTGCCAGGGCTGCGGGACCTGCTAGCCGCGGAGGGGGCCGGCGGGAGCTGCGGCGGCGTGGCCGGTCTTCTTGGGGAAGATGGCCGGCACGTGGCCGGTGGAGGACAGAGCCGCCCGTCAGAGGGAAGGGAGCCGGTGGAGGGCAGCGAGCAGCGGACGAAGCCGGCAGCGGACGGGGCCGGCGGCGGATGGGGCCGGTGGGCGGCGGATGGGGCAGCGGATGGAGCCGGTGGCGGACGGGGCCAGCTGGCGGCAGACGAAGCCGTCGGCGAACGGGGCCGGCAGCGGATGCGATATCGAGATGGCACGGGGGTGAGGGGGATGCGAGAAAATCGGCTCGCTTGCACAAGAAGCGCCTCCTCCGAGGCTGCTTAGGGAAAAAGCGGGGGGCTAGTTGTATTCTGGATTGTGGGAGAAGCGGCTTATGTGGTAAGAAAAAATTAGCAAGCCGTTTGGGTGGGTTTATGACTTATTTCCACTGATAAGTGAGAAATAAGCGAATGCAAACAGGGCCATACTATGACGAGGAACGTGTTTGAACTCAATTGGCATGACCATGTTTGTTTATGCATTATGTGTTTGAACTGAATAAGTGAATATACACCGTTTTGAGATCGCATGAGCATGTTTGTATGCTGTGTGTGTTTATGATTTAAGACTAATCTTAGTTTGTAAAGGTGACGAAGTTGTGGGAGAGAGAAAAAATGTGTTTGCATTTCTCATAATGCATAGGTCAATTAAGTCCACGTATGGTGGTCAACGGTGAGGACTGAGACCAAGCTAATATGATTGCGGTCCACACCGTACACATTTAAATGACAAGAAACGCGAATGGGTCCTAAATATGGACCATGCTTGTCAGTGCATGCGCTTGGGAGGGAATCAGCTCGACCATGAAACATCCATCGTTTTTCTTTTGGGTAAAATTAAGCCCAAACAGGAAGAGGGTGTTAAATTTAACACCCTACTTTTAACACTTTTCTATCCAAACACATGTGTTAAAAGTGAGGTGTTAAAACTTGCTAAAGGTGTTAAAAGTGGTCCCCTAGTCTGCTTTTTCCTATGTTACCCCCCTCTCTCTCCTCTCCTCTCTCTCCTTCCCGCCACCTGTGCATCCTTCCCCTCCTGCTCATCCTCTCCGCCTGGCCGGATCCGCCGCGCCACCCCTCCTCCTGGCCGGATCCACCGCGCCGCCCTTCCTCCTGGCCAGATCCTCCACCGCGGCAACCTCCCCCCTCCTCTGCTGCGTCCTCCCCCCTCCTTCCCGGATCCGCCTGGCCTCACTACCTCCGCCCGGCACCGCCGCCAACGCCGGCCATGCCGCCTCCGCCCGACACCGCTGCCAGCTACGGCGAAGCCGGCCACGCAACTCCTCCCCATGGTGCATGGCCCCAACTCCCCATGCTCGTCCACATCCTCCTCCTCCTCCCCCTCCTCCTCCGCCTCCCTATCGCCGCTGGCGATGGCGGCGGCCGCAACCGCGGGGGCATCGCAGCGGAAGCTCGGCCCCGAGGTGCGCTGATCCAAAGGCAGTGCGTGGATCTGGAGGGGGCATGCTATTGCCACGCTACCGTCGGCCGCGCCGCTGCTGACACCTGACACCGTAGCCGTGCTATCCCGCGCCGTGGCGTACGCGTCCAGGTGACGCCACATGCACACCACACCGCTCCACACGGCGGCCGCGCTACTCTCCGGCCCGGCGCCGCTGCTTCAAGATGCCTGTGTGGTGGGGCGAGCGGGCGCGTCCCCGCACCCGCTCGCCCTTCCATGCGGCTGCGCTCAAGCGCGCCTACGCGCACGACCGGCGCATCGAGAGCGGCGGCGTCGAGGCCGTGCGGGAGCCGTGGGGCCGGGGGATTCGACGGTAAAGGAGAGGGGAGAAAGAAGTTGCGGTTTCGTGCAGATTCGGCGGTGCGGCTGGAAGAAGTTGAGGAGGGCTAGAGGAGAGGAGAGAAAGGAGGAGTAATTGAGGGGCAATGGTGTCAATTCCAACCTTTGGTGTTAAAGTTTAACAGACCATCCAAACACTCTCATATGTTAAACTTTAACGCTTCATTTGAGGGTGTTAAAATTTAACATCCTGTTAAACTTTAACACGCTGTATCCAAACAGGGCCTTAACCATTTCGTTTTTTCCTTCTCTTCAAACCCTTCTGCAAATATTTATTCCATATAAACTTGTCTACAAAGGTTGTTTCAATAAGTTTTTCTAAAACATTTTTCAATTAACACTTCAGTGACAAAGTTGTTCAAATGAAATTATCGAATTAGAAAAAAAGATATATACATTTAGGACAAGAGATTATTCAAAATTAAGGGAAATTTTTATTCAATATTTATTGAAAAAGGGAAAATTGTTCATAAATTTTTTTCCAAAAACAATTAAACGAATAACTTTTCCAAAATAATTATTTAAATGATTTTTTATAAAAGGGAAAATATTGAACAACTTTAACTTTTTAGAAGAGTTTTTGTTAATTTTTTAGAAGAAAGGAAAGGGGGTTTTTAGATATATTTTATCTAGAAAAAGCTATTCAAATAAGATTTTTAGAAAATATACTTCAATAGATTTTTTTGAAAATTTATTAGAAAATTTATACTGGAAAAAGAAAAAAATGAAAAAGAACATATCCACGTAAGATGTAACCACGTGGAAGCTTTTGTTGCACATGAGTCTCGTTAGAGAGTTCCACTACATGGAAGCCGTTGTCGAGTTCCACCAGCATCACTCTACTGCACGGGTTTCATCGTGTGTAGCTCTCGGAGACGAACGAGCCTAGTTTGCAGTAGGGAGTGTTCCACTAACGCGTTACTCCTATGGCAGTCTGGCCCACACACCAATGAAAGCGAGTCCCTCTACAGTATTGCAGAGGAATCGTTTCCCTCGGTGGCAAGCTTTGTCAACATGACCAAAATTGACGAGCCATTGTTGGTAAACCATCCAATTTTTCTAGTCTAGAGTGTCTGATTTCGGGTAGTTTGAGAGAAGAGTTTGATTTTGGTACGATCTTATGATGAATTCGACTTATACATCGGACACTCGTAATGTCTATCATCTTTTGTCCGGCCTTCCGACATGTAATTCCTGTCTCCGCCACTGACATCCAGAGAAGAATCGCCGACCGTTACTATCAATATGCCAGTATGCTGTTCTAATGTAGAAAAGTTTCGGAGGATGGTTTGGGGCTTTTGGCTTACAAAAGCAGGATTGCAGGAAGTCCCTTTCCATGACCCGAATGCAGTTCCCCGCATAGAGTTGCTAAAATGCTCTTGCTCGAGATGATTTTTTTTTACGGTCACCGGGGAGAGAATCACACCTGAATTTCATTTAAAGGGTCTTCAGCAGATCAGAACAGTATAAAATCTTCAGCAACAAAATAAGAGTATAACTAGACATCACAAAGAAAAAGAAATACAACACATATACAATTCAGACACAAGACATGACACAAGCTAAAGAACAACCACCGTTCGCTGATTAGAGCTACCATTGAACAACATACTCGCCAATACGCCCTGACCATTGCACGATCATACCACCCCCTCGTAGCTGCGCCACTTCGTTGTTGCCCTCCACCTGAGGAACCATCAACGAAGGGGGATAAAAGGTGGCGAGAGGTGCGCAAACCGGAGCCTACCAGGCACGACGATCTTCCTTGAAACTAATAGTAACACCTTTAGAAGGATATCCAAGCTCCACGTACCATCATCCAACGTCATTCAAGCGGAGGAAGCCTCGAAGGGGAACGGTGGAAGAGATGGAAATACCACCCGACATAAAATTTGATAGCACCATCAACAAGAAAAGCACTGATGGAGTAGAGGCACCTAATGGGGGTGTTATGGGTTTGGTACACCGAATTACGGAGACTATAGCCACGAGTTTTGTGCACGAAGTTCCGGAAGCTCCACCAACAGGCTTGGCACATCGAATTTCAGAGGCTACGGCTACGGGTTTGGTGCACTGAGCGCTGGAGGCTTGCAGCGGCTACACACTAAGGAGACACAAATCTTATGTGCGGCAACATGCACTCTTCTCACAAAAAGGCAGAAAAGTCTCAATGACTACTTTACGCGCAATCGCGCAGTCTTTTTTGTCATAATGTCGACTACTTATTTTAATTGTCTTCTCTTAGCGGTCACTAATCTCCTCAAGCAGAACACGCCTCAGTGAAAGCCTCGGATTTCCTGCCATGCCTAAACATTAGGACGCGTACACGAGACAAAGATCTTAGGCGCGTAGCAGTAGAGTCAGTACACGTACACGAGACAAATATCTCACACACAGTGGCAATAGCTAAACAGGGACTAAGAGTCTAAATGTAATAGGCTAACTATTCGGGAGAAATATGGCCGAATCAAGAGCATGACACACAACATTTAATGAATAAATTTCGGTAGTATCTTCAAAATTCTACAAATATGCTACATAATGTTGGTATCTCTTTTTGCAGGTAAAGCTTTAGCGATGACTTTTCAGGACACTCAGCGTACCTCCAGTGGTTCCGCTAGCTTCCAGGCTCGGGGGCTAAGCACCAATTACTACTTGAAATCTTTCCAATAGCTAAGCTAGCTTCCAAGCTCGGGAGCTAAATGTCAAATAACTACTCGACGTGGCTCCTACGGCTCACCTGGCGCATAAGTTCGGGAGCTGGGCACTGTAAAACTACTCAGATGACAATTGACATGAACACTAAAGCTCGCTAGACCCTTGAATTGATTATTTAGTCATTTCAAGGCTCGAGGACTGATAAGCTACACCCAATAGTTGATTTTTTTTTCAAGATGAAAGAAGACGATTCAAAGTTTTATTGACCCTCAGCCTAATTTTTTGATTCAACCTAAGGCTTGGGGGCTACTCCATATACAGTGCGACTTTCGTCGCCCTCGTATCACATTGCAAATATGAATATTACAAAATGAAGATGATCAAGAGTTTGAGCACACCATAGCCTCATGGCAACTTATTACTTTGAAGATTCAGCTAGACAAAGTACTCAAAGAGCACCAAAATTACTTGGCGAGGATCTAAAAAGTACTCGAAGACTACTATACTCGACTACGAAGCGCTAGGGGGCTTGTCAGGGATAGATCCACGGTACCCGCAAGGAAGGAAGAATACGGACTCCTACTAGGATACCTCTGTAATCCTACTAGGACTCATACCATGTAATCCTACTAGGACTCCTATCTTATAACCAACTAGTAATCCCACCCCTAGAGTATATAAAGGAGGGTAGGGGTACCTAGATCGGCAGAACGATAACAGAGGACCAAATCCTCAACACCAAACAACACCCAAGCGTAGGGCACAATATACAACACACCAAATAGGACGTAGGGTATTACGCTACTTTGGCGGGCTGAACCTGTATAAATCTGTATCTTGTGTCCTCGTTTTTATCATTAAGTTCCAGGTCCGATGATCCCCCACCAACTAATATACTACCTCGGGATACCCCTCGGTAGGTTACCGGGTATCAAACACTGATAGTGGGACACTCGTCGAACCACGACGATAGCCAACAACCAATGTCAACAAGTGCAAGAAGTATGCCGACAATGAAGAGATGAAGAAGATAGGAGGCACCTAGCAGCTGAGGACCACAACTGATTGTGGAAAGGTGAGACACCCTTGCGCTCCGAGCACGAAGCTTTCGTTGCACAACAGCCCCCGTCACATCTGTGAACGGCACCGGCGGTGGAGATGGTATAGGAGTCGTAAACATCACCTCCATGGAGGAGAACGGCGCCCGCAGGCATCGTCTAGGAAACCGGACTTTTGCCGGCGATTCACACCACTGGCGCACATATGTAGACAATAGCCTCACCAGCCGCCGCCACCACATACCAACCCAGCCTAGTCCCAGACCCAGGCAATGCATAACAAGAGCACCAGTGGATCTGTCTACATTGAGCACAACGGAAGCCACAACACGGTGCCGACCGGCATCAGCCTAGTCCGCGAACTCCAAGAGAGGAACGCCCAGGGAGCCCCGAGCTTCCCCACTGGGATTTTTCAGATCCGGGGCGGACTAGTCCTCCAAAGATCGCGGTCGGCTTACCCCTCGCTGCTCGGGGTGTTGCCCACCTGAGGTGTGCCCCGACCTCAGCCTACGATGCCCAGTCACTGCATGCCCGCACTGGACGAGCAAGCGGTGCCTCCGCTGGATCTGTAGGCTGGACGAGCAAGCGGTGGCCGCGCTAGATCTGCATGCCTGACCCAGCATCGATGGGGAGCCGCTAGATCCAGGTGTTTCGGCACTAGATCAGACCTCTAGCAAGCCCCTCCAGGACGAATGTGTCCTTTGCATGGGGAGGAGCAGCTATGTCCAGTGGCCGGTCCTTTGATTTGCTCCATTGCTGACCTCAAGGATGGCGGCGACAGCGGCGAGGGGAGTCGAGTGGGGGCTTTTTTGGCTGGCGGTGGTAGTCGCCCTCGGCTGGGAGCGACGTGGAGGGCCTCGGGTTTCTCACGTCCTCGAGACAATTAGAATACTCTTTCCCCTTGATCTTAAGCATTAAAACTATATTTACGTCCAATTGCCCAAAGATTCAACTGCTGATTGTTTATGCCTCAGCCACCATCAAATAAATTCCTGAAAGCAGTCACATCTGCATGTACTAAGCCTGTAACTGAAAAGGATTCCAACTTAGCAAGATGCCAATCCTTACCAGTTCAACTCTACATTGATGGATTCTATGCTTCACAACAAAATTCCAGCTAGCTGCATGCGACCTCGCGTCGCGTTCTCTGAACCACGAGGCACCGGCCGCTCGCAACCGCGAACGGTCTGAAAACCCAATCCTGACTCTTTTCATCCTCATGCAATTCAAATTTGCCTCTCTTCCATACGCTGTCACTTGTTTCATGTCACCAATGGCAAGTTGACATTGCAAAATTGAAGTTCTACGCCCGTTTTTTAATTGTCGGCGTAACCGATGAACACGACGCCGCGACAGGTTAGCCGTTCATGTGCGTTACAGAACAAACAGCATATCCTTTGGATTATCTACTACTGCGGCGAGGGATTCAAAGATACTGGCATGTACGTATACGTACTGCCGTACGTATTTTTTTATACGCTCCATTATGCCATCCAATAGGAAATCATGTCGTTTGCTTCAAGATGCATGTATATATATACACATGACGGACCTTGAGACGAATGGCAGCATCTATCGCTCTGAAGAAACTGAGAGCGTCAGCAGCCAGCACCCAGCACGGGCAGAGGGGCTAGCTCCAATGGCTAGCCGCCGCGGGTCATTGGCGCTCGTCGTCCTGTGCTCGGTGCTCGTGCTCGCGCCGCACGGTGCCGCGAAGAAGCCCCGCCTCGTGCCGGCGATGTTCGTGTTCGGGGACTCCCTGGTGGACGTCGGCAACAACAACCACCTGGCCCAGTGCAACCTCAGCTGCAAGGCCAACTACGCGCCCTACGGCATCGACTTGCCCTGCCGCTCGCCGACCGGCCGGTTCAGCAATGGCTACAACATGGCGGATCAGCTAGGTATAATGCATCGGGAATCTAGGCACGACATCGGTTGTGTGTGGTCGCGGAGGACAAAGATTTTTTTTCTTTAAAAAAAATCTGAACAATTTTTTTTAAAAAAAATATTCTAGGACATGAGATGCACTACTCGAGATGTTTGCGACTTGGAACTGTTGTGTAGAGTAGAGAGTAGGACTGTGACTGACAAGAATTATATTGTTGCCGATCGTCGACGAACAGCTCAGCTGCTGGGCTTTGCCAAGAGCCCGCCGCCTTTCCTCTCCCTGTCGAACGCGAGCGTCTACCAGCGGATGAGCACAGGCGGCATCAACTTCGCGTCAGGAGGGTCGGGGCTCCTTCCTGAGACCGGCTTCAACACGGTAATACGCGCGTGCACCTGCTCGGCGCCGCTCGGCCGTTGTTGATCGCCGTCGGTGCTCACCACTGGTTCTGTTCTGTGTGCAGTGTGGCGAGGTGATTCCCATGTCCGAGCAAGTCGGGAACTTCACGAGTCTCGTTCGAAGAAGGTCTGGAAGCGGACGAGACCGGACGGCGGCTGACCTCATCTCCAAGTCTCTCATCTTCATTAGCGTCGGCAGCAATGACCTGTTCGAGTATGCCGATAATTTCACACAAGCTAACGTCAGTGACCCTAGCCGTAACGACACGGAGTTCTTGCAAAGGCTCATTGCCTCCTACACGGGTTACGTCAAGGTGTGCATCTAAAGAACTCACTCTCTCCAACAAGATGACAATTTAGTTACAAAATGCATCGTTTCTCAACGTGAGGTGAAATGCTAGGACTTGTACGCCGCCGGGGCGACGAAATTCAGCGTGCTGAGCCCATCGCTGGTTGGCTGCTGCCCATTCCAGAGGGCGGTAGCGAAGAAGTTCAATGGCAGCGAACAACAGTCCGGCTGCCTCGGCTTGGCGAACAACCTCTCCCGGCAGCTCCACCCCATGATCGCCTCCATGCTGCAGGACCTCAGCCTGGAGCTGCCCGGCATGAACTACTCCCTCGGCGACGCCATCGAGATGGCCGAATTCGTCTTCAAAAGACCTAGAACGCGTGACTACAGTAATAATCAACTTATAACACTAATGCTCCTGACATAACCCTTGTCGTCAGAACTTTCTTAGCAGCGTTTCTGATGTTGATGTTCCTTTTTTTTTTTTTTTGCATAGACTTCACCACGCTGGACCTTCCGTGCTGCGCGTTGGGCGAGTTCGGCGAGGGCATGTGCAACACCTGGGTTACCCTGTGCCAGAACCGGAGCAGCTACTTCTTCTGGGACAGGTTCCACCCCACCGACGCCGCGTCGGCGATCACCGCGAACGAGCTCTTCAACGACACCGGGCACTTCGTCAGCCCGATAAACGTGCAGCAGCTGGTGGCGCCGGGACCGCGACCATAAGGACACATTATTTGGTTGCGTGAATGCCACTGTAATACAAGTAATAATAAGTGGCCGTGTGGGTGTGACAATTTAGGATGTTGATTGAGGGCTCTATAGAGATTGTTGCGCGCTTGCGGAAGGTTCTCGTGGCGGCGTGTTCGTGACCGAAGATTCCTAGACGCATTGACATCTGTTTGCTTGTCATGTTTGTAATTGTCCCATACAAAAGACGGGGGTATATACACATCTCCAACGAATGATAATGACTGCATTGTGTTGTTTCTGTATTAGTTTTGAGCAAACTTGTTTCTGTATTGTTAAACCCTTGTGCGCCGGGTTAGTCCTTTTCGTCAGGTTGGAAAAACAAAGGGTGAATAGACAATATGGTCACTTTTCGTCAGGAGACAATATGGTCCTCAAACTTTTTAAAAACATGATTTGATGCAGAAATTTGGTTTTTTTTTACAACAAGATGAAGAAATTTGGTTATGTGCTCCGGGTCCAGCTCGGGGTTCACGGCCCAGCCCAGAACACCCCCTTCGGGCAACCAAGAGACAAACCACACTACAAAGGCCGAAAGCCCGTCGCTGCCGCCGTCGGGGAGAGAAAAGAGGGGGCGCGCACGACACGGCCCGCTTGGCACTGTTTGCTGCCAAGCCCATCTGCTCTGTTCGCTCGGCGCTGCCTCGGTCTCTCCCGTTCCCCGTCTCCGCGCCGCCACGCCTGGAACTCCGCCCCCGTCGTCTCGCCGCGAGCCCGCGCCCGTTCCGGCGGCCGGGAGCTATTACTGAAACGAGATTAAGCGTAACCTGTGCTTGACCCCCTTGCTCGCAGCAGCCCGTGTCACCAGTCGGCACCGCGGGATTAGATAGGATTCAACACTCTTCCATGGCTGAGGAGGAGGCACGGAGCATCCTTGAACGCGCCGCGGAGTCGTCCTTCCCACCGCTACACGCCGTTCACCATCTCCTCTCCGTTGGGGTACGGCTGCTCTTACCTGCTTGTGTGATGTTGACTTATTTAGTGTTTGATACTTGATCACACCTTTCAGTTCGCTTCGGCGCGAACCCGTTAGATTCGTGGAGCGGTTTTTACGTCTGATTTTGTGTACATTCGAACACTGGTTTTTTCGCTGCTTCTGTGCTACAAGAGCATCTAGTACTATCAGGGTCGATTGTTTGAGCGAGTTTGGAAGAGAGGCTTTGTTCTGTGGAGTGGCCTCTTTTGATTTAAAATTCTGAATGCTGTTTTTTCAATAGGGAGGAACGCTTTGTTTCCTTGTGCCTCTAGTAACTAGTAAGCATGCTTGGGAGGTTTATTTATTGAAATTGTTGTATATTCCCACTTCTATTGTTACTCAGTAATGTACATCTTACCTGCTGATGCTTAATTCATAATTGGAGAAACACGTTGAACACTCTGTTGTATTGCAGGTCTGTGTGCGCTGCATCCTGCGCCTGCTCGGAGCCTATAGCAGTGCCTGCTCATTTGCATCTCTTACGGCATCAGTTTTGCATTCGTTTCTTGAGGAGCATGACAATTCCATAAAAGGAGGGTCATGTTCATGTCTGTCAGCAGATGATTCCTACTGCTCTGTCTGCTTGGGAGTATTGCTGCCAGCCTGGCATCGAG
The DNA here is from genome assembly GCF_000263155.2 of Setaria italica. NCBI lineage: Eukaryota > Viridiplantae > Streptophyta > Magnoliopsida > Poales > Poaceae > Setaria > Setaria italica. The sequence goes on along the minus strand of NC_028456.1, from coordinate 27,089,787 downwards.
AAGAGGGTGTAGAAACGTCCCATGGCGGTTTTCACATTGACAGCATCTCTTCAATGATATCTCAAGTAGTGCAAAAGGAGAGTTACCTAGTTGACGAGTTCTCTCTAGAAATTTCACTGCCTCCAGTCATAGCTGCTAATGAGCGTGCGGTTAGGTAAGCATCTCTACTTAACAATACAGATTCAATCTATAAGGGGTGCTTGATACAATCATATATTGTAAATAAGTGCCATCACAACTTTGTTCAACTAGCGAAAGTTTCATAGCACTGGGCCATATTTAGTCTTCAACTCTTAATGGATAGTTAAATGCAAATTCATGCCTTCTCTATTGCTACGAAACATGTGGTAACGCATCAGTGTTTGTATAACATGTTGGCTTTTACCTGAACAGATTGTACATGAAACAAAAATTTGGCAATGAGAATTGGTTCAAGGACAAAATGTTTCCACAACAAATCATGTCAGTGAAGGAAGCCTTGCGACTTTTGATGGTGCCATCACTCGAGAAACAAATGGTTAGTGTTTTCGTGACTTCACTGTGATACCAGGTTCTGAAATTAACAGTTGCTTGTTCTCTTACCTCAACATGGTTGGCTGAATTGTTGCAGAATGCCAAACATGATAACTGTTCGTTTAGAATTCGCTTGACATATACTCATGATGATGCTTCACAGAAGCTTCATAGTTTATTGCCGAATGAGCACGGCCGTAAAAGGAAAACAGGTTTCATTATACTGGCGCACATTTTTCAACCCAATACTTTATTCTATTTAAAAGCTAAGACATCAGATTTGTTCTCCAATTGATGTTTTTTTTTGTGATATAACAGATTCAAGAAATGGAAGTGATACTTCAAATGAGGCTCATAAAAGAAATTCAACAGATGGCAACAATAAACAAATAAGTGAATCAGATTCATTCATCTACAAGACTCTTGAGGGCATCCAAGATCAAGAATTATGTAATTTAATTCAGTTGCCTCCGGAAAAGGTGATTACTCTCTGCTCTATTATATCGATTGTTCTAAGGAATAGGAAAACATTTATACCAACTTTTTTGTCATCTATTTCGATCATTTCAGGTGTCCAAACCCTGCCATCTTGTGATATCTTGCATGAGATCCCCTATATATATTGGTGGAAGGTATTTGAAGGTGTGCACAGTTAATCCTTTATCCAACCTGCATCATCATTCATAGCAGATAATTGTATGTATACCTTTTTTTTTTATTTCACTAGGTTCCTGTTCCCTAATGATACTATTCTTCGTTGCCAGCTGTCAAGGAATGTCAGTCAATCATGTTGGATAATAGATGATGAGAGAATGGGGGAAGCTTCAGTTGAGGTAAGCTTGTCTCTCACTCTCCTTCCAAAAAAGGAGTGCTGCTCCTAACCAGCTCTGTAACCTTTTTAGGAGATAATTGGGGAGAACATCCGTGTCATCTGCAGAGGTGATAGCTGCAAGTTCCATGCTGCTGGAAGAGAAGACATTGATGTAATGTTATGATCTGGATTCTGGAACTGTGCCTGTTGATATTTGCTATGCTGAACATATCATATATGCAGGTACGGATGCTTGGATCTGGTCGTCCATTTCTAGTTGAACTATTGAACGTTCGTTCCATCCCATCTGAAATTGAAGTTCAACAAATTGAAGACAGAATTAACAACTCTGAAAAGAAATATGTAAGCTGAATCCTGAGACTGAATCAAAATCGTAGAGGATGCACAAACTGAAACGCATTTGGATTGCATATGATTTGCTTATTTCATCATTTCGTAGGTCAGAGTCCGAAATCTCAAGTTGGTAGGCAATGAAATATGGACAATGATGCGTGAAGGGGAATCAGAGAAACAGGTACTACATGCAATTGAGGACAATATCATTGTGCTGAATGATGCTAGATTTGTTACTGGCTTCCTTCAATCTATTTTCTTTTTTGGTCCTGCCATGTTGCATTACCAACTGAATTGCTGAACCTATATGTTGCCTTGACAATTAAGGCTTATTTTACTATATATTGCAGAAGCAATATACTGCCCTTATATGGACTTCTCGTGAATTGGCGGAAAATGATCTACATAATATATCTGTTACGAAGGATATGGTATGCCCAAACCTGCAAAGTATTGTCTCGATTGATGTTCTGTAATTTCTTTGTTCAATAAAATTTGTGTCATAACATGTGACGGTATTCTCGTGGCTCTGTTGTAGGAAATTGTACAGAAGACCCCAATAAGAGTACTTCACCGTAGAAGCCCATTAGAGCGGAAACGTATTATACACTGGTGAGCCTCAGCTTTATATATATTCCACTATTCAAAAATGGGCATAATCTGAGCAGCAGTATTCTTGTCCATCAGGATGGAGATTGAGAAAGTCAAAGGCAGCTCAAACTATTACTTGTTGCATCTATGCACGCAGGTTGGTACTGCAACCATCTTGCCATTTTCCACAGATAATTTCACTGTATATCATTATCATTGGTGGCTGTATGTTTGTTTTTCTGCAAAACAAGATGGATTATAAAATGTTCCAGAGGTTCAATTCCTTTTTTAGTAGATATTGCTAGGAGAATGCATAAAAAGTGAGGCCCAAATGTGCATTCAGTGTTCTGTTTGCTCTTTCTCATAATCCACTGTTATATGCTCATAGGCTGGAACATACATCAAGGAATTCGTGCACGGCGATCTTGGACGCACGCACCCCAGGTATCATTCTCTTTTCTTTTCCTTTATTTAGCCTTGTCATTTGCCTACAGTCACATTTACAGTAGCTTACTGTGGTCCCATGAAATAAAAAAGATGCATGTTTAGCCCTCGTTCCATTGCTGTTGCAGTATCGGAGCCATATTTGGGTGCAGAGCTGAGATTTTGCAACTCGACGTCACTGATGTTAAGATGGACTTCCTCCAATAGGCCATGCTCAATTAGCACGGATGGCTCTCGCGGGTGCCCCTGCAATCTACACTAACAGGTCGCCACCCCTGCAGTCTTCTGCAGATAATGAGGCAATGCAGCATTGAGAAGCGGCTCCAAAATATGTTCCGCTCGCTGCCCGTACAAGCTCGGCTATATTTTTTTACTCCTGCGTTGTTGAGAAACTCAACATGTTATTCCTTGTGCTGTTGTACAATGGCATTATATGTACATTGAGTAACACTGCGCAATGCACGACTTTATCTTTTTTTTTCCCCCGAAAAGGACGGCAAGAACTCTGCCGGGAAATTTAAAGAAAAGGCAAGTGCAACTATATACAATACTAACCAAAGAAAGGGAGAGAGCAACCATGACAACCAAGAAGCCACTCCTCGAGAGAGAGAAATCAACCGCCGGCGGAGATATAGCAATTGAAACTCTGTTGAATTGATCAAAATTAAGTAAGAAGGAAGCTTCTACAGCTTGCAGTTCAACTCGCTTGAAAGTACGTCGGTTCCTCACTCCAAACGTGCGACTATACTGATCTATCTAATGCTGTCATCTGATAATCTCCAAGCAAGCAAATGGCAGTATCACTGTTAAGCCCATTGCACAATTATTTTCAAAATTTAAGTGTCATTGCCTCATTGGGCAACCACATCTGACAATCTCCAAATAAGAAAACTGCATCATATTTTAACTTGGTAACTTGCATACACAAGGTACGACAACACAAACTATCAGCAGCAACTACGGAGCCGTATTAAATCCAATAGAAAGGTTAAGCCAAATAAGTAAAGGGTTGCCTCTGTAACTCAATGACATATCATGGTTCAGCCCAGTGCACCAATTTGTTCAAAATTCAAAGGTACTATTACACCCGAACTATGTTTGGGGTACAAACATGGTTCAACCATATTAAGCACAAAAAGGAAACTGAACAGAATCTTAAATCAATATACATCGCTGCAGTTTGGTGATTATTAGCCGAGAAACTGAACATCTGCCTAGCTCAAGCTCTGCTGCTCATCCAGTCCTGCTTGGGGATTGGTCTCCAATATGCTATGGTTCATGAAACTTTACAGCAGTTGAATGAGCCCACATAAGTCACAAACATTGAAGACTTGCCTCAAATTACTCAGACAGTTCAGTAGGAAAGCAGCATCACTCAGCAGCCTGCACATAAATATTTGTTTCAGGATTAGAACTCAGAACTACATCACTCTATACACATAATATAATATGCATAGCCATTTCTGCTCCCGAAGGCCAACATGAAACAAAGTTATCATTCCTAAAAATTTAGTTATCACTGCATGATGATATTTTAAACAGTAATGCCCTCATGAGTAGCTTATATGCAAGTTTGCTTCCATTCTTTTTTAGATGTGTCCACACAAACCACCAGAAAAATTTGATGAGATTAAGTGACAATTTCAATTTAAATGTCTTGATGCTGATGACGGCAGGTTCACATAAATCAGATTAACTAAAAATGACCTATGACATAGGGAAAAACATGTCCAGCAGATAGAAGTTGTGGTAAATATCTTATGTAAGCAAACCTGGTTAAGAGGATTGTCTGGAGATTTCTTCCATAATTTCCATATCATGTCCTTGTACTGATTCAGTGTTAGGCCTGGCTTTTCTTCCTTCAGCTTTGGGAGTTCTGCCTCTTCAAATGCCTGTCACAAGGATTGTTTCAAATGCATTTCAGCACCAAATGTCATATCAAAGAGTGGTTGAGTTAAATGTCCTATCAAACAGTTGTTGAATCAAATGCCTACTGAAGTTGAAAAAATAATCAGACCAAGTTGAAAACATAACCATGCAGAACAGAACACACTGCCTTATTGAAAGCCAGGTAATTAAATATGTATCTACCTGTCAGTTACACTTACACTGTATTCCAAATTCAAGTAGTGAATATAGAAGATAATGAGTGTAATCTTTGAAAACTTAGATATTTTTACTTCTAATATACATGACACGTTACTTCCTAGGTTTGAACCAAATCAACTGAAATGCTATATTAAGTCTAAATGCGTCGCTTATCAGCTACTATTGTACATTTTTTCCAATTCTCAAATTTTGATACCATGACAAAGTAGGAATCAAACCAAAAGGCATTATGCATATGCATATTCCTGAGGACAATCACAAGCAGGAACAGCCTAGAGCAGGAAAAAAATGTACAATCCTATTGCAGTATTGATTTTGATATCGCATCTCAACCATGAAGACATTGTCTACAAGAAGTCTGTTACACCTAATGGATCAGGTATTGACCCCATCCGCCTCCTACTTTAGAAAAAAATCAAAGTTAATTGTATCTACTGATGAAGATAAGCCATACATCACAGGAAACACTTGGCCAATTACTAAATCATTTTTAACCTTTTCAATTGCACAGCCTCACAGGTCAGATGAACCAAACACTAGCATATAACCTAATGACCATTCAATGGTAGAATTAGACAACAGTTTGATTTTTCCAACATATCTAGAATTGTAGATTTATATTTTCTCAATGATTTACAAAGTTTCAAATAGCTGGAAACAATTTAGAGTAAAGGGGGATGACAAATTTTGGTCAAATTATTGTACCTTGAAGGACGACTTGAGGCGCCGCTCAGGATGCTTGTCAGCGGGCAGTGCCGCCTGCGGATCGACAACCGACATCCGCGCGATGGCCTCCTCTACCGACCTGGCCTCGATGAGGGAGTCGTCCCTGTTGGTGTTGGCGACTAGGACGACGCGCTCGTACTCCTCCTCCTCGGCCATCCGGGCGGCCCGCTTCTTGGCTGCCTCCGCCTCCCGCTCGAGGCGGAGCCTCTCCTCCTCGCGGCGGCGCGTGAGCTCGGCCTCGGTGACCTTGGGCGGCGGGGCCGCGACGCGGGACGCCTTGCGCGCGGCGGCCTTGGACGGCGCCGACGCGACGCCGCCACGGCCGCGGCCTCGGCCTCGGCGAGGCGGCGGTTCTCGGCCTTGCGCGCCGCGGCCTCGGCGCGCTTCTCGGCGTCCTCCTCCCGGCGGCGCGCGGCGCGGGACTTGGGGCCCTCGGCCTCGGCCCAGTACTGCTCCTCCTTGGCGCGCTCCTGGCGGTCGCGGCGGTCGGCCTCCGTGGCGGATCGCCGCTCGCGGGCCGCCTCCGCCTTGGAGTTCACGCCCATCTTCTTCGGCATCGCGCCACCCGCGTGCGGCGGCTGGCGGCGCGGCGCGGCGTGTGGCTGGGCGGCGGCGGGATTGCCGGAAGGAACTGCAATCTGAACTCCGCCACGCGAATTGGGGGGGTTACGTTGTGCTGTGGGCGAGGTGAGGTGCCTTGGCTGGAGAAATTGGCCGGCGGCGTGGGGTGAGTCCGGCTAGGGCACGCGTTCGAGAATTGTTCTCTACGCGGTGCTGGTCTTGGATGACGGAATCAGGTGGATGCGCAGACGCACACGTTTCCCTTGTTTGGGATGGGACCTGGCGTGGCGGTAACAATTCTCGAGAGCCAAGAAGTGTTCAATCAAAATGAGCATGTTATGTGTACTCCCTCCGTATATCGAAAGGGAAGTCGTTTTGGATAGCGACACGATCTTCAAAGCATTACTTTGACTTCTTGTTTTTATAAAAATATTTATCAAAAAATGATATATATATATATATATATATATTTATAAAAGTATTTTTCAAGACAAATCTATTTATATGGCTTTTACATTTCCAAACTGAACAACTTAAAAGTTATTCATAATTTATATTCCCAATGTTTAACTCAAGCCTTATCCGAAACGACTTTATTTTCCTATACGGAGGGAGTATGTACACCTCATGTAAGCCGTGTCGAGTCGACCCGGGCAGTTATACAGTACATCACGTTATAGCCTCAATACCGGTTCAATCCAGTAGCCTGCTAGTACTAGCAAAGGGCCGCCTGCCAACTTCGCATGGTGGGGGTGAGGCCGTCGGAGGCTCTCAATCGATCCAAGACACGCCCATCATCTTCGCAGCGAACGCGTACCGATCCGCCGCCTCGTCGATCTGACAAACAGAACAGAGCGATTCAGGTCAAGTAAGGGATTGGAGCGAGCACAAGATCAGGCGTTGCGCCGTTGCAGAGGCGCTCGAGAGAGGCAGAGCATACGATCTTCTGCGTGGAGCGTCCGCAGCCGTGGCCGCTCTTGCGCTCGATCCGGCCGATGATGGGGTTCGTCTGCGGGCTGCCCTCCGCGCCCGCGCGCAGGACGTGCTGCAGCGTCTGCAGGATTGGCGGATTGGATAGATTGAGACGGGAACGAGCCCTCCTAGGTGGAAAGAAAGAAACAGAGGCAGACCCCCAACTGAACAGAAGTATCACGTACGTACCGCGAGGAACTTGAGCGTGTGCGACGGCACCACGCGGTCGTCGTGGTCCGCCGTCAGCAGCATCGTCGGAGGGTACTGCCCGCCCCAGCACACGCGGCGACGGGGGTCGTCGTCACCCTTCTCCTCCCACGGCCGCCGCACGTTGTGGAGAGGAGAGTACCTGCACCATCGGTAGATTCAGCAGTGAGTAAGAGCGATGACGAATTGACGACAGGCAAAGCTATGTTGCCCCAACGTTCAGACTTTCAGATAATGAAACTGTGGGCCTGTTCACTTCAGCTTATTCAGCCGGCTTATCAGCCATCAAACAGTATTTTCCTCTCACAACAAATCAGCCGTTTTAGCTTTTTAACCGCCTTATAAGCTGAAGCGAACAGACGTGTCATACGTACTTGATAAGCCAATGGAATTCTTCCTCGTTCTCCGAGCATCCAAAGTCGCAGGTCCAAGCACGGCCTGTGCAGATGCAGAGGAGGAGCACACCCCATGAGATGTCACCATAGCTGAAGCAAAACTAGTTTTGTAACAAGTCGTGGTTTTCAGGAACAGAGGCGGAACCTATGGTGAACTTGTGGAACCGAAGCATGTCCATCACCCCCACATGAGCCAGAGCACACCCGAACAGATCAGGCCGCTGCAACCACAATTCCAAGTCCCCGCTCATTTCTCCTCCGCACCAAAACCATGAACTGACACAGCACGACACGATCAAGACTACTGACCTGATTCAGGCAGGCGGCTACCAGGAGCCCCCCGTTGCTGCCGCCCTCGATGCACAGCCTCGTCGGGTTGGTGTACCCCGCGGCGACGAGGAACTCGCCGGCGGCGATGAAGTCGTCGAAGCAGTTCTGCTTGTTCGCCAGCGACCCGGCCCTGTGCCAGCCCTCGCCGTACTCGCCGCCGCCCCTGATGTTGGCGACGCACGTCACGAACCCGAGGTTCCTCATGAGGACGACGCGGGTCACGCTGAACTGCGGCGTCATGCTCATGCCGAAGCCGCCGTAGCCGAACAGCAGCGCCGGGTGTGATCCGTTGAGGATCAGGTTCTTCTTGGAGACGATGAACATCGGGATCTTGGTACCGTCCTTACTTGGATAGAACACCTGAAGAAAACAAACAGCAGATACTTCAGATATGATGTTCAGGTTATTCAGACAAGAAAAAAAAATGTTTCTTGACAGTTCTTTTTTCCCCCAGATTATGAGAGTTACCTGCTTTGCTTCAAACTCGTTGCGATCAAAGCCAGGGACTGAAATCTCTCTGTACACGCTCATCTCCGGGACTTCAGTGCTGACATCGCACCTATAGATGATTCCCGGGGTAAGGAAGCTCGCGAACTCGATGAACACTTCAGAATCCACTCGTCTACCGGAGATCCCGTTGACAGTGCCGATGTCAATGGGTATGTCATGAAGCAGCTCCCCAGTAACCAGGCTCCTCATCTGCAGGACATACTTGACATCCGACAGGTAGTTCACCAGGAGCTTGCCGCCATGGACGGCGCAGGCCGATTCCAGAACGGCCTTCTCGTCCTCAGGAAGAACGTCTGCCCACGATCCGGACTCGTCGACGTCCACCCTCGACAGTTTGTACCTCGGAGCGTCTTTGTTAGTGAGAAACGTGAACTCGGTGCCGTCGTTGGCGATGAGTCCGTAGTACGCCTCGAACTTGTCCACGAGCTTGACGAAGGGGAGCATGCCGTGGGTGCCCCTCATGCCTTCCAGACCATGAGCGAGAGCTGAGAGGTCGCAGTAGTACAGCTTGTTCACCGGCTCTGAAGTTTCTGAAACTGACAGAATCACATACTGCCGCAAGGAACAGCAGATATCACATTAGGATTACCGTCGCTTTTGCCAGTGCTTAGACAGGGTAGGTGAAGAACTTTGTAACAAAAAAAAATACCTTGCCGTCTTCTGTGACTTCAGGGATGTAGATGTACTTGGGATGGTCAGGGTCTCTCCAGCACAGCACGTCCTGCGACTGGTCCGTTCCGAGGAAATGGTAGTAGACTTCGTGGTTGAGGTTGACGTCAGTCTTGATCCCGGATTCGAGTGCTTCACCATCCCTGCTCACCATCACCAACATTGCCAACTGAATCTCGAAACACAGTTGCCATTTCTTCAAAAACAAGTACAGTCGTGTAAAACTAGAAACTTTGGCACCAACCTTGGAGCCGGAAAGCGAGAGTAGAAGAACCCCAGCCCGTCACGAGTCCACGCGATGCGCGAGAATTTCACCCAGGAGAGCGTGTCGGGCAGGTGCTCCCTGTCGCGCACGCGCATGACCCTGATGGTGACCCAGTCACTGCCGCTGGCGCTGGTGCCGTAGGCGAGGTGGTCGCCGGCGTCGCTGACGCCGACCATGCCGAGCGACACGGTGCCGTCGTCGCTGAAGGCGTTGGGGTCGAGCAGCACGGCGGAGTCGCCGCCCAGCCCGTGCTGCACGTAGAGGGCGCTGTGCGGCCGGAGCCCCGGGTTGTGGAAGTAGAAGTAGCTGCCGCCGCGCTTGAAGGGCGCGCGGAAGCGCGGGTGGTCGAAGAGCGAGGTGAGCTGCCCGCGCAGGCGCCCGCGGTGGTCGCAGGTGGACAGCACGGCGTCGGCCACGGCCGCCTGCGCGGACACGAATTCCTTGACCTCCTCCGAGTCCAGCTGCTCCATCCTGGTAACCGGCAACACAGTACCATGAGAAGCAGAACTACGTTTCTATGATTCTGAAGGAAGGAACGAATCGAATCATGTATTACTAATTTGTTTTCCAAAACCTGTTTTCATTCATATTTGATCTACTATGCTCGATGCAATCCATGTGTTCACACATGACTGATACGAAAAGTTTTGAGCAATCCCTAGCAGACCCTCTAAACAGCCTGCTACTCCATGTTAAAAACACGCACTTCAGCATGGCTTCTACTTGCTCCTCATTTTGGGGAGGCTTCCAATTTTCCCCTCCACCCTCTATTCCTAAGGCTCTAAGGCTCTAAGGAGCCCTCTATCCATGAAAATTATTGTTGGAGTTGGACACATTTTTATAGTTCTTAAAAAATAGAGAATCCCATTTGATCTTTAGAGAGAACCCCATTTGATCTTTAGAGATTTTGATTTGAGGGTTATCGTTGAAGTTGCTTTTAATCAAATGGGATTAGGAAAAAATCCCTTCAACCATATGTAAGGAAAGTGAATTTTAAAAGGAGTAAACAAATAATTAGAGATCAAAGCTGGAGGAGCGACATCATTTGATCCAAAAGTTTCTTCACGCAACAGCCGGGCTCCTTGACTCCTCAATCATACCAGAAAAAAAGGTTGTTTTCGACTTGTCGGTGGTCAGACTTTAGCACCAGCGGGCGGCACCCTGGATGCCGGAATGGAACTTGGAGGCACGACACGATTGGTTTCGCGGTGTTTAGGTTAGAGGTCTGGGTTGAGGATCTGGCGGTGTAAACCGTGCCTTGCTGCGCCAGGGAATTCAGAGGATCATGTGGGGCTCTGACAGAGCCACAGCAACAGAGGGTGCATTGCATGTGTACTTTCTGAGTTTTTACCGCCTGTGCTGCAGGGTACTTGATGCATCACCGATTCACCGTGGTGCTTAGGTGAGGAATCAGTAATTCTCTTAGGAAACGGTAATTCAGAAAAAAAGAAAAAAAAGAGAGAAGGGGTGGATTGGACCATGAAGTTGTTTAATTCGACTTCTTTTCCAAAGGAAAAACTACAGTTCCAAAAATAAACATAGTTGCTGATTGTTCAGTGAATAAAAGGCGTTTCTCTGCTATTCTTCAGAGTATGCTCTACGTTTATTATGCTAGGCAAATTTTATTACAGCAATAACGCTAGCAGTAACATATATACTCCCTTCATCCTTCATCCACAAAGGTGTTCCTTTAGATTTGTTCTAAGCCAAACTGTTTTAAATTTGATCAAATTTATAATAAAGAGTATCAATATTTATAACACTAACTAGGTATGCTATGAAAATATATTTCATAATGAATCTAACGAAATTTGGTAGACATAAAAAATATTGATATGTTTTTATAAAGACTTGATCAAATATAAGATGTTTAATTTAGGATAAAACTAAATAGACACTCGCAAAGGGATAGAGGAGTGCAAAGGAACATAAAGTACTTCCAAGAACGAGAGTTTTTCAACAAGCTACAGAGAAATCAGGTGAAAGGCACATGGAGACTCACCATCTGTAGGGGTCCGGCACGGGAACGCCATGGTAATCGTCGACAATGCCGTCGTCGCGGCGTGCCTGAGGGTACTTGAGCGGCAGCAGCGGCTCGTCGGCGGCGGCGAGGGACCCCATGGCGACCGGAGAAGAAGCAAAGCAACGGCGTGGTAGCTAGGCAATGGCCGCCGTCACGCGCCAAGAGCGGGAAGCAGGCACGAAGAAGCCACGCGATGGCAACACAGTGGACGGAGCCTTATATAGAGGTAGAGCCCCCAGGATGTGATCATGCGGCGGGCGTTTCCTTTTCGTTCTTTAAAGAAGTTTAGGCAGCTAACTATGCCGAGCGAGAGAGAGAGAGAGTACCAGAAAAAAGAAAAAAAAATCTGCAACGACGGATAAAGTTTCGTGATAATCCATTCGACATCTTTGCTCTGCTTTGCTTTGCTTTACACCAACGCAGGTCTGCTGGCAGGGGAGAAATTAATATAGAATGGATTTTGTTTATTCTCGTACAGAGAGAATCAGAGAAAAAGGAGGGGAGGCAATTCCAGCAGACTGAATAATGTGAGGCCACATTGACCTGCAGGAACGCGAGGATGTCGCCATGGGGGCGTAACGATGTTGCCATGCATGGACTCATTCATGGGGATGCGTCGCTGTCACGCGCGAGACGCTGCACTACTGCACAAGGGCAGAGCTCACGAGCCATGGCCTCGTTGGAATATACTGTCGAGGTTCTCCTCTGGTTGTGTATTTTTTTTTCTTTTTACTGTCGAGGATCGAGATTCTTGGCTGGGCCTGGGCGTCCATCTCTAGGATTGGGGATATGCAAAAATTTGTTGAGTAAATACTAAAGATCAGGGAGGGAACGCTCACTGTGACACTGTTCCTGGACCCTGTATCGTCGTCCCCTGGCAAGTGGCAGTAGGGTAGTTTGTTTTCAGTTTTCACTCCATCTCACACAATCACCGCCGAAGTGAAAACCTAGAGCTCCGCACTTGTCCAGGGCCCACAACCCACTTTTGTGTACGAAAGCACATACCTCTGGCTGGACCTGGAAACTGGCCCAGTTTTGTATACCACGCGGGCGGAGACACCGTAGTAGGCCCCCGCAGACGAAACTGATCCTTGTAATATTCTCTGCCCAGAAAGGCAGAAATGTTCTAGAATCGTGGGCTATATGTGCCAGAATGCAGCCCACTCGTATAATAACCTGGTTCTACCGGAGATCCTATCCGCACGATCTCCTCCCATCGCCCTCGTGCAAACATCTTCAACCGTTGCATCTTCCCTCCAAACCCTAGCCCTCCAGTTATCATGCCAGCTTGAGCTGCAAGCGCACGAATCAGTTGTAGCTTTTTCCTTAGAGTACTCCTTAAGGTTTATCAATCCATGAAAATAAGGTTACAGGATCTAGACTAACTAAGCATCGGGAAACATGATTCGAAACTAAGCATCGGGAAACATGATTCGAGTTGCAAAGTGATTGTGAATAGGCATAAATAGACATGGATAGATAAGAACATCATCAGATATGAATAAGAGGTAACTCATCTAGAGCAAAACTTGGACTATGCATATATTGTAGTTCTAGCTAGATGGCAAGTAAACACATGGTTCTCATTCAAAGCATCTTTAAACCACCACATATAGTTTGACTCCCAAAAATCCCCACCTTACATGGTATTAGATCCTATCACGATCCTACCTATCAGCGCAAGAAGTCTAAGGGCATGAATGTAAAGCACGTGTCTAGATATTATGATAGATCAGACATGCAAATCTAGTCACCATGACTACAAGAACACTATATGCAATCTACAAGCTTTATAGATTGGAATAAGCAAACTCATAATAGTAGAAATCATAGAAGGAGGCATATGGATCGCTAATGAATCGAAACCAATCTATTACTTCACCATGAATGATTGTTCATCACAAAGATTTCCACCGAGGCCATACCCGTGACTTGTGAATCCTAGCTCCAGAACTCCGGCGTGGATCTTCCTCGCAGGGTGATCACGCCGGCTAGAGCCTAACCTAAGCTATCTTCCGGACAACTGCACGGCCCTCAGCTCTCTGTAGATGGTTGTCCCTCAAGTTTCTCAACTTCTTCTGCTTCGGATCTGATCTCCAATCTCCGTGCTCGATGAAATATTGGGGTATTTATAGTCTGGAGAGGGTGCCATCCAAAAGGCAAGTCAATGGGGTGAGGGAAAGGCCTAGGCCGATCGGCTTGGGAGGGTCCAGGCCGATCGACCTAGCCCTTCATTTTATTACCCCCTCGTGTCCAACTTCGTCGTCAAGTCTTCTCTGATATTTAGGAAACTTATTTTTACTTGCATGCGAGCTTGTCACGTCAATAGCCTCGTGATCAGGATGGATCTTGATATCTTTCCAAAATCCTGCTTGTTTAGGTCTTTGATCCTGAAGTGAACTTGCCATATCTTGTGAAACATAGCCCCTAAGTCTTCTTGGAGGGGTCCTCACCGAAGATGAGGATGAATGGGCTCCATGGGACCCTAGGCCGATTGGCCTGGGCTCCATAGGCCGATCGGCCTCGGCAATTTTTGGGTCTCTAGCCTTCGTCTTTTTCTGGATTGTTGCTTGTCTTGAGCCTCATCCAATTATGCTCCAATTAAGTCCAATTTCCTAAAAAATAGAATGTCCTCCAAAACACAATGCGTATGTAAAAATAGCCCGATTATTGAGTATGATCAATAGTTATGATATCATTTGTATGGCATTACTGAAGATAAACAGGAGTAAAAGTGTGTAAATAACGAGCATCAACACCCACACACCTGCCCATACCTGCGTCCCTCCCCCGCCCCGGCCGGCGCCTGTAGCTCGCGCCGCCACCCCACGCGCGTGCCTCGACCACCGCGCCGCCGCCAGCCCCCACGCGGACGCACCGCCTCTGGCTGACATGTGCTGCGGCCCCGGCACCCACGCCAGCTCACTGGCCGCCAGCCTTCCGGCCGCCATGCAGCCACGCCACCGCGCGCCTCCCCCGCGGCTGTGCGAGCTCGCCAGCACCGGAAGCCAACTTTTTCTTTCAAATGTTGAGTTTCAACTTTTTTTAAAAAAAATGTTCCAACATTTTTTCCCTAATCGAACATTTTTGTGAAAAATGTTGGGTCAACTTTTTTATAAGATTAGAAGACCCAACTTTTTTATAAAAATGTTGGTTCAACATTTTTTCCAACATTTTTTCAGTTAAAATGTTGAATGGGCCATTATCCTAGATACGATCTGGGCCTTTATGGTTCTATTGTTTCTACAATCTTTCATTCATCAGTCATGATGTTCATAAACCCTTTGGCCCTTTTTTTTTCTCAAAAACAGATAACTAAATGTATGTATTTTGTTATCAACAAGCACGTCATCTATAACTCAAACTAGCGAATTGGGATGAATAATTTCCATGACAAGAAATCTATCCAACTTAGATCATGAATTGTAATTTGTAACCATCACTTAGTGTTAGGTTTGCTTCTTATGGTGAAGCTCCTTTAGCTTTCAATTCACCACGAGAAGTGATTCTATATGATTCTTTATATAAAATCCTTCAAATGTTGAGTTTCAACTTTTTTAAAAAAATGTTCTAACTTTTTTCCCTGATCGAACATTTTTCACGAAAATGTTGGGTCAACTTTTTTATAAGATTAGAAGACCCAACTTTTTTATAAAAATGTTGGTTCAACATTTTTTTCGTTAAAATGTTGAATGGGCCATCATCCTATATACGATATGGGCCTTTATGGTTCTACTGTTCTAGAATCTTTTATTTCCTTTGCTTGTCATCAGTCATGATGTTCATGAACCCTTTGACCCTTTTTTTTCTCAAAAATAGATAACTAACTATATGTATTTTGTTATCGACAAGCACGTCATCTATAACTCAAACTAGTGAATTGGGATGGATAATTTCCACGATAAGAAATCTAACCAACTTAGACCGCGAATTGTAATTTGTAACCATCACTTAGTGTTAGGTTTGCTTCTTATGGTGAAGCTCCTCCAACTTTCGATTCACCTCGAGAAGTGATTCTATATGATTCTCTATATAAAATCTTTCAAATGTTGAGTTTCAACTTTTTTTAAAAAAATGTTCCAACATTTTTTCCTGATCGAACATTTTTCACAAAAATGTTGGGTCAACTTTTTTATAAGATTAGAAGACCCAACTTTTTTATAAAAATGTTGGTTCAATATTTTTTCCAACATTTTTTCGATTAAAATGATGAATGGGCCATCATCCTAGATACGATCTGGGCCTTTATGGCTCTACTGTTCTAGAATCTTTTATTTTCTTTGGTTGTCATCAATCAGGATGTTCATGAACCCTTTGGCCCTTTTTTTTCCTCAAAAACAGATAACTAACTGTATGGATTTTGTTATCGACAAGCACGTCTTCTATAACTCAAACTAGCGAATGGGGATGGATATTTCCCGCAACAAGAAATCTAACCAACTTAGACCACGAATTGTAATTTGTAACCTAACAATGGTGAAGCTCCTCCAGCTTTCGATTCACCACGAGAAGTGGACCATCATGTTCACACTGTTCATATAAATTGACGTCATTAGTCTTTCAATCGACAATTGACTCCATTCTAACTCAGGCTCGTGTTTTCTTCTCAACACATATTTTCCTCTTGGCGCACCGCACATGCACCTAGGTCACCTGCCCCTCCTCGCACCTCCTTCCACCGCAACATTCGATGGCGTCTCTACCATTGCCATCCACATCACGATAACATAAGACTTCTCCACCAACGGCCGTCGTCTCTACTATTGTCATCCACATCACGATAACATAAGACTTCTCCGCCAACGGCCGTCGATGGTCTCACTGCCTCGCTTCTCTGTCCCCGTGCCCGCTTCCTCCATCAGTTCGGCCTCCTCTCCCCAAACTCTTTCAAAGGACGCGGAGTACAACCAACCCGACAAACCCCCACCCCTAACCCTAGGCCAAAAGCCATGGCTGTTGACTTTGGAAGATCACTGTGGAGCATCATGTTCACACTGTTCATACTCAATTTTAGGTGTTTGTGTAGGACGCTTGTCAAAATAAACAGTCACGGTGTGAACACAATGTAGCAAGCCGCATGGGACAAGCCACGTTGCTCTCATATGAGATGCCTTAAAGGCAGCGGGTATCAGGAGGATCGCCGGAGCAAAGGCGAGGTCAGCTGCAAGCCTACAACTGCAAGGCAGTGACCAACGGTTGAATCAAGCGCACGTGAGGGACAAGGACGCGCATCAAAAGCGCCCAAAAATAGCCATGGTTAGCCCACCGGAGCTCAGCACCAGGATCGCACAGCCCCAACTAAACTTCGCTCGCCGGCGGTTGCGGGGAGCACCGCGTCTGCATGCTCGCCAGCCACGACCCCAGTGCACGCCCCCGCCGTTCCCCCCGACCCCTCCGGTATATACTACCCGCGAGGCTCCCCTGCGCTCCCGTAAACGCGCGCCGCGCGCCCGTCGCCAGAGCAAGCATCGCCTGGTGGCCCGCTCGCTGCCAGACGCGTGCGCCGCGCTACCCGGCGAGCCAGGAGCCCCTGCCCTTTTGCTCGCGGCCGGGACAGCGCGCTCGCCGCTGGTGCATGCGTGCGTGTGCGCCTTCGTGTCCCGCTCTGAGGCTCTGGCTTGCTGCTACCGCCAACGCGCCCCCGCCCCCGCCGGCGCGGCGCGCATGCATGAGCGTCCACGCATGCCTGCCTGTCGCCCCGCGTTCCGAGCCGAGTTCCCCTGTCAATAGCAGACGAGCCGGCCTGTGACCGAGCGGCTGATCCGATTGGGTTGCCGCCTTCGGCCGGAACCATGGATCAGCAGCGGAGGAGCAGCCTCAGGTCGTACGGGTCCAACGCCTCGTCCCAGTCGGGGTCCTTCGACTTCGACCACGACCAGGACAAGGAGCGCGCCGGCAGCCAGCACGGCGACGGCGACCGCCGCGAGGTCGTCGTCAAGATCGATGCCGAACCGCACTCGCCGGTCTCCCTCAGCGCGGCCGCCGGCGTGTCCCGGAACAACTCCGCGGTCAGCACTCCGCGGGCCGGCGGCGCGGTGAGCATGCTCGCGGCGTCTGCGTCCGGGTCGAGCGCGTCGACCTCGCCCAGCGTCGGCGGCGACGCGTCCCGCTCCGGCGACTCGTTCAGCTTCAAGAACCGCCCGCCGCAGTCGCCCTCGTCGCCGGGGGAGTCCAGCGAGGACCCGCCCAGCCGCCTCATCGGCAGCTTCCTCCGGAAGCAGGCGGCGGCCGGCGGGGAGCTGTCGATCGACCCGGACTTCGAGGTGGACGACATGAGGAGGCCACCGCGCGCGCCGACGTCCGTCAGCGCATCCAGGGAGCTGCGCGTCTCGTTCCAGAACCCCCACAAGCGGTTCTCCCCGTCGACGTCGTCGGCGTCCTCCTCCTCCTACGACGGCGGCGACAACCGCAACCAGAGTGGCATCGACGGGGACACCGCCGAGGTGCTGCGCTGCACGTCGACGTCCACCGGCTCCTCCCTTCTGGCGCGCAGCAAGACGCGCTCCCGGCTAATGGACCCGCCGCCGCCGTCGAGCGCCCCCGCCAACGAGCCGGACCCCCGCAAGTCGTTCGTCTCGAAGGGCCTGCCGCCCAAGTCCGGGCAGCTCCGGTCGGGTCTCATCGGCAAGTCGGGGCTCATCGGCAAGTCGGGCGGCTTCGACGACGAGGATGACGACCCGTTCGTCGACGAGGGAATGACCTCGGACTTCAAGCGCGACACCATGGACTGCCTCCTCATCATGGAGTGGGTCAGCCTGGTGGTCATCGTGGGCGCGCTGATCTGCAGCGTCACCATACCCAGCCTCTCCAGGAAGAAGGTCTCGGGTCTCCACCTCTGGAAGTGGGAGCTCCTCGTGTTCGTGCTCATCTGCGGCCGCCTCGTCTCCGGCTGGGTGATCCGCATCGCCGTCTTCTTCGTGGAGCGCAACTTCCTGCTGCGGAAGAAGGTGCTCTACTTCGTCTACGGCGTGCGCGGGGCCGTGCGGAACGTGCTCTGGCTGGGCATCGCGCTCGTGTCCTGGCACCTCCTCTTCGACAAGGACGCCAAGCGGGAGACCCACACACTGGTGCTCCCCTACGTCACCAAGGTGCTGTGCTGCCTCCTCGTCGCCACCGTCATCCGCCTCGTCAAGACGCTGCTCCTCAAGGTGCTCGCCTCGTCCTTCCACGTCTCCACCTACTTCGACAGGATCCAGGAGGCGCTCTTCAACCAGTACGTCATCGAGACCCTCTCCGGCCCGCCGCTGGTGGACGAGAGCCGCATGATGGCGGAGGTGCAGAGGCTCCAGAGCGCAGGGGCGGCCATCCCCAGCGAGCTCGAGGCGACGGCCATGCCGAGCAAGTCCGGGCCCGTGCCCAAGAGCGGCCGCCTCACGACGGCCCCGTCCAGGCGAGGGGGAGGGGTCAGCAAGCAGCTGCAGAGGCAGAAGACCGAGCGGCACCTGGACGATGGCATCTCGATCGACCAGCTCCACAGGCTCAGCCAGAAGAACATCTCCGCATGGAGCATGAAGAGGCTCATGAAGATCGTTCGCTACGGGGCGCTGACGACCATGGACGAGCAGCTCAAGCATGCGACGGGCGAGGACGAGCTGGCCACGGAGATACACAGCGAGTATGAGGCCAAGGTTGCGGCCAAGAGGATCTTCCAGAATGTCGCCAAGCCTGGATCCAAGTGAGTGCTAGTACATCTCTCTTCTCTGCAAAAGTTAAATCTCAGTACACATTTCCGTGTTCAACACTTCGTTTGAAATTTGAACATATATCATGGCATCGTTCGTTCTGAACTCTGAACCTATTGCATGCAGGCACATATACCTGTCAGATTTGATGCGCTTCATGAGGCAGGAAGAAGCCTTGAAAGCGATGGATCTTTTTGAAGGAGCGCAGGAGAACAACAGGGTCAGCAAGAGGTCGCTCAAGAACTGGGTGGTAACGATCTTGACACAGTTTCTCCTCTTATCATCCATCTCAGAGAGAAATTTCCTGGTGCTTATTGTGTTCCACTGTCGTGTGAATTTCTGTAGGTGAACGCGTTCAGAGAGCGCAAAGCACTTGCCCTGACGCTCAACGACACGAAGACCGCGGTGAACAAGCTCCACCAGATGGCCAATGTCGTGGTCGCGTTGATCGTGCTTGCGCTCTGGCTTCTCATCCTAGGGATCGCAACGTCCAAGTTCTTCGTCTTGCTCAGCTCGCAGCTCCTCGTGGCGGTCTTCATGTTTGGGAACACTCTCAGGACCATCTTCGAGGCGATCGTGTTCTTGTTCGTGATGCATCCTTTCGATGTCGGCGATCGATGCGAAGTTGATGGAATGCAGGTGACTGGTTCTCCTTGATGCTCTATCTACACTGAATAATTTTGCTTCGCACGAGCTGAACTGTTAAAATGCGCACCAGGTGGTTGTGGAGGAGATGAACATCATGACGACGATCTTCCTCCGATACGACAACCTCAAGGTGTATTATCCAAACAGTCAGCTGGCCCAATTACCGATCATGAACTACTACAGGAGCCCTGACATGGGAGACGCCGTCGACTTCACTGTTCATGTCGGAACACCAGTGGAGAAACTGTCCCTCATGAAGGAGAGACTATTGCAGTAAGTACCAATGCATTAACATCAGTCCATTTCCAAAGATTATAATATAAATTCTTTATGCCATCTGAGTATCTGACTGCTTAATTAAGATTACTGATCCTGTTTTTTCTTTTGAAATTTCAGTTACCTCGACAACAAGAAGGAGCATTGGTACCCTGGCTCCATGGTGGTCCTGCGCGACGTGGACGACACCAACAAGCTGAAGGTCTCCATCTGGTGCCGCCACACGATCAACTTCCACGACATGGGCATGAGGTTCGAGCGGAGAGAGCTCCTGCTGCAGGAGATGATCAAGATCCTGAGGGACCTCGAGATCGAGTACCGGATGCTGCCACTCGACATCAACGTCCGGAACGCGCCTACCATCCAGTCCGCAAGGATGCCGTCGACATGGACGTTCAACTACTGAGATCATGCTGGATACCTTCTTCAGACTTGTTTGTGAGGTTCTGCTCTGAAGTTTGCTAGAAGTAGAGTAAGTATTCCAGAATCCTAAGCCAGTGTTCCCTGAGTGCTTTGAGCTGTGACAGCCTGCTGACGAGAGAGGCAACAGGTCTTGCTGTCCCTGCAGCCATCACTAGTGCTTTCCTGTAGTTAATTGTGTTGTTGGTCCGTACTTTTTGTGCCTATGATGACAAGTAGACATCTTATATGCTACAGAATAATTGTGATTATTTAGCTCATCTAAAAGATTGAAGTTATGAATAATTGTGTCTATTTCAATTGATAGAACAAAAGGAATTTTATGAATTTATTCTACATGCAAATATTGTATATCATGCTAATTCTCGAAACAAAAAGGTACGCCCATCTTTATTTTGGATCGAACTTGCATTCTCTGGGCCAAGTATGAGGAGGCATTGGCGTTTGCATTTACAAATGGAGGTACAAATCTTGTCACTGTGTGCCATGTACTGAAAGTCTGAAAGAAAGAAATTAAACGTGACGGCAATACAAATGCTCAACTTAACTGGAAATCAGCAGCAATCAGATCGCATGACGCTGTCACCTGGTGTACCTTGACGGCGTCGAGAGCAGCAGCTGCCGGGAGCGCACGCGCACCTGCAGCCTCACGAGCACCTTCATGAAGCGGATGGCGACGTTGGCCTGCTTACGCACGTACGCGCCCCGCGCGAACGCCTGCAGCTTCACCAGGCTCCTCAGGGCGCGGAACGCCTGCCTCGCCTGACCACGAAATGGATGGACCTGATCAGAGCCTGAAGCACTAGAGATCATGCATCCTACTGAACTTTATGCAGATCGATCAGTTGTGGCGTGCGTACCAGGTGGCCGCGGAAGTGGGCCTGGATGGTGGCGGCCGCGGCGTGCTCCACGGGAAACTCCTGGTTGCCGGCTCCTCCCTCCGCCGGCACGGCTGTCGCCGCGGTGGCGCTCGTCACGGGCCTCGGTTCCACGGCCCTGGTCGTCGTTCCGCAGGGGGGCGACTGCGCGAACACGCGGTTCATCCCGCGCGGGCGCGGCCACCGGCGACGGCGAGGCTTTGGCGTCTCGAGCCGCTCGACGTCCGCGCTGCGGCTGAGCCGAGCGGCGCCGGACGGGCGGGTAGTGGCGCGTCGCAGGAAGCTCTTCCTCGCAGCGGCGTCGTCGCCCCTAGCATCGCCACCGCGGCCGCCATGGCGTTGCCGAGGTCGCCCGTGGCGGCGGCGTGCGCCGAAGCAGCAAAGCAGACGCCGGAGGAGCGCGTCCATGCGGTTCTCGATCTGGCGGTGCCAGGCGCAGATGGCGAATTGGCGAGTCCACGCGGCGGACCGCGGGTTTCGAAGTGCGCGGGTGCAAAGAGGAGAGAAGACGTGCCAGGATGAAACCCAGCGATGGAGGGATGAGCTGTGTACGAATTTTGTTGCATCGAGAGAGAGAGAAAGATGGATAACTTTGAGCCGGCCCATAAGAGAAAGCCGGCCACGTAATTGATCAGAGCAGGCCGACCGGGCCCACGTACGCCTGGATAACCTCGGCCCGTAGACCCAAACTGCTAGGTCCATGCCCCCAAAACGTTAGGTCCATGCACGAAAGGCGGAAATTCCCCATCGCCGCCGACCGCCGAAGGGACGCCTCAACACGAGACGCCGGTGGCCTCGGCGACGGCCGACGGGCGATGTCGGGTCGGCGGAATCGAGGGCTACGCGCCGCGCATCGACTCGTTCGAAGATGCGTCGCGTGATGGCTTTGCCCTTGCAAACCGCAGCTAGGTTCGCTGTCTGGATCACCACCTCTTCTTTGTCGGCACAAGTTTGCGTTCCCCAAGAAGCTTCGGTGTGGAATGATTCCTTTTCAGCCTTCGCGAGGGATTTTGGTCTGGACTGACTGCAGAGTAAAGTAAACTCCCCATCTTCTAGGTTTTCATCGTTTACCTTGTGCAATGTCGATATCTTTTGAGACAATCAATTGACTGGTAGTGACGATTGTTGTATCGATTCATTCACTTAGCTTCCTGGCAAACCAGACGAAGTACAGAGGGGAAACAAGCTAATAAATGTAAGGTAACTTCTGTTTTGTGCTACAGTTTAAATTCATCCCAGTGAAATTTGATTGTATTTTCTCCACAGTTCTCTAGCTAGGCAGACTGCTTGCTTTGTCATTGCAAGTTTATATGCACCAAATATGACAGTATACTATTAAAGGACTTTAGGACTCTTTTTAAATTTTTAGATATGCCGCCTTGGGTAGATAGAGGACTTGTTTACTCTTTTAAATTTTAAATACGGTGTCTTGGATAGATTGGGGCGCTGCAAGAAACAAAGGGAGAAGTTGTGATGGGATATTTGATGTTACAAATAGATTAAGAACTAATCTGGACGTTGTGTTGACTTCTCCATGTACCTAAGCGTTGCTCAATAGCTGTGCTATAATTTAGGATGTTGCTAACATGAAGAAATGTCCTTGCTGACAGATATATCCACTTCCTCTGGTTTCCCTTTTTTTTAAAAAAAACTCAGTGGAATCATTAGCATACATGCATCTTACTCTATTTCTTTTTTGTTTCATTATCGTTCCCTCAGGCTCACTAACCTGTTCAATTTAGGAAACTTGTTAGCGCCAATTTTCAAGAATGCGCAGGACTGCTGCGTAATCACCTTTTTGTTGATTTCCAACACGTATACACTTTGAAACTTCACTAAATGCTGCAACCTATATATTCCAAGTAGTCAAGGATTCAGGTGATAGAACATAGCGGCAAGCAACGCTGTTTAGACAATTTCTCATTAGCAGCGATCTTACTTTATATGTGAAGCAACATGGTTATCAATATTTGTTACATGATCTGGTAAGTAGTACTGGAAGACAGATATTATACAATTAAACACCAAATTGTTAACAATATGTGCAACTTATTCGACCCAAAGTATAACCGACACATAATCACATCCATCTTTCCTGATTTCCCAACATCCCAGCATTTCCCTGGCATGAACGCCTAAAAGATCGCACAAGCAGTGGAATTTGGCTGACATGGAGTTGATGTGAAGAACATGGTGCATCTCTCCTGCGGAATATATGTGATAGCATGCTTGCTTCCACCGTTTTCATCCATGGACAGTGCAGGCGCATTCAGATAAGCATAAGCACTTCTTGTCCACCTGCACCCAGTGGAAGAAGAAGGTGGTCTGTCATATCCATATGCACTTGGATATGTAAGATTCTTCTCCTAGGACGTAAGCACTATAATATAAGCATGGAACCGTGTGATAAATTGATCTTCTGAAAATAGCCATGTTGGTACTGCATCATCAGAAACATTTTTATAACATACATTACTAAATTGTGATCTACGTAGCATATTGACTCTTGGTTCCTTAGTCTAGTTGATTAGCATCTATTTTTTTGCTACAGGTTCTTGGATTCTTATATTTTTGATAGGATAGTGCTCATAACCATTATATGGCATTATGACAGGGAATCCAACTAAGGGATTGGATGGAGTGGGATACAGATTGTTTTCCACACTGGGCCACTTATCCAATTTCTAAAGGATGATGGAGCTTGCTATTTAGAAAGGTGCGCACCACCGACAGCGCAACTACAGAAAGCAGCAGAAAGAATGGGTAGCTTTTGTTCAAAAAAAGGAGGAACGGATAGCATGATCCTATGAAGAGTTTACCAGTGTTTGATGCCAATGATCCGTGCCTCAGTGCTACCGGCAGCAGCCGGCCCCATGGTTGCCCCACCTCCTGTGTTCCCCTCCTCGAGGATCTCCCTGATCATCTGCTCGAAGAGCACATAGTCTTCCATCTGCTTCCAAATGATCGGCTCACCAAGTCACACGATTGTAAGAAGACTCGAAAAACATGATCGTAACAAGACTTGAAAAACATGATCGTGGTAAGATGCATCAGATATCCTTTTTTGATTGCCTCTGATGAATTTTCTGATATGTTAGACATGATGCTGAAAGCCTGAAACCTAAGTAGGCTGTACTGACAGGTAACCGATACAGTTGGTCAACTGCAAGGACTGACCTTGAGCGCCTTGGCTTTAATTCTTGCAGCCTCCTTGTCGGCAGCGAGGCGGCGCTCCTCCTCTTCCACCTCCTTCCTCCTCCAGAACTCGTCGATCTCCGCCCTCGTGATGCTGTACACCGGGACGGCCGCCATGGTCGTTGCAGCTCTGGCCTCCGGGAAGCAGGGCTTTGGTGGCTGCAGAGGAGGGAACCGGTGGCAAGAGGGATGGGATGGCCGGTCTATCTCTCTACCTCGTATATATGCACTGCTACATCTTTATCTGCAGGATCTTGCATCACCCGGCCCACCTACCTATCTGCTGATAAAAGCTAGCCACAACTTACGGTCACAGGCCACGGGTGCAGTAACCTGAGCTTCGATCTGGTGGAGAACGATAGGTTGGGTTGGGTCCCGTTCCGTCTACTCTTCTCAACCATCAGTTGTGCAACTTTTGTTTGTTTACTTGTCGTTGGTGGAGAGCCAATGACTTAAAAATGAAGATGGATGAACAAAGTGGGGGAGAAAGGTGGTTGGGGGCTTGGGGCCTTGGGGGTACAATAAAAAAGAGTGAAAAAAGAGAGGCTAGGAGTGTGCATGTGTGTATCCCTCAGTCTCACATCACCACAACTGTTAGGAGCTTCGTAGGGTTAAAGCAGGTCATTGGAAATGTCTGTGTGACTTGGCAGGAATCACCGTGTGGTCGTTCGCTTTCGTCAAAAGGAACGTTAGGAATCAAGGTGGTTTGAGTATGCGTCAAGGATCAAGATGAAACCTGTTACCATCACTTTACGGCTCTGGATATCATTGTGTATATTCTGAAACACAGCTGTTGATGTCAAAACTGAAAAAAGTTAGAGCGGAGATGGCCTATCACAGTCACATGCTACCAAGATGATGGTAACTGAAAAAAAAATACTTGTCACTGGTAACTCGGATTGCGATCATTTTCCAGTTAAGTGATACTTAGCTACCAAGATGATGGTTGTGATGGTGACTTTGAAGCATCTATGTGACTCCGGCACGGTGACGATACCCTTTGTATTTGACTTACGGATGTGATTCCGGCAGTCCTGATAAATAAATATTCCCTCCATTTCATATCGTAGATCATTTTAGCTTTTCTACATTTATAGATACTATTATGTATCTAGATATACACTATATATAAGTGCATAGCAAAATTATGTAACTAGTCAAAACGGTCTACAATTTAGGATGGAGGGAGGGTACAATAATCATCTGGAGCGGATGCTTTCCGAATGCAAACCCCCCAAGGCCGAAGTGACCTGTCTGGCTTTTTATAGAAACCGGGTTTATATTTCACGTATGTTTTGGTGGTTACAGTCCAAATCTTACAGAGACACTCTTGAAGTAAGTTCCTCCTGGTCTTCCTCGCCACCGGCGGTTGGAGCACCCAGCTTGAAACCGACCTCCTCCCCGGCGAAGGAACATAGTTTTTTGTTGCCGTCTTGAGCAGCACATCGAACACGACCTGCTTTGTAAACGCTGAACGACCCGGCTGAAGAAGATGGTCATTGGCCATCGCATCACTAGACAACGAGGAATCTGACGCCTCAAGAACCGCTAGAGATCCTAGCTCACCGGATGACGACGAACCCCAAGGGGAGCAGAACCACCAAAAAAGGTGGAAACCAAAGCCCAACCCAGCTTCTCAAAGAGTTGGTAGATGTACCTCCCTAATCTTCCGCCGGCGTTATCTGACGGAGATGAGGAAGGGACAAAAGAACCTGATGCTGTCGCCGCTCGCGATGTCGGGGAAACCGCCGTAGATGTCGGAGGAGCCCACACCGAAGCTCGACATGGCGTCATCCTTTCCGCCTCTCCGCCGTCGCACACTAGAGCCGCAGCAGCATAGGGAGATGAACCCACACCGCATCACCGGCATGGTCAACCCTAACCCTAATCTACCTAATCCAAACCTAGTAGAGTAGGATATGTACAGCGACCACCCAATCCACAGGTCCCCACCCTCCTCCGACACCGACGAGGCTGGCGTAGGGGGGGAGGACCCAGCGGATTCGGCGCCGGAGTGAAAATCGTCCTCGACTCGCCCTGTTGTATTGTAGAAAGGGGAAAGGAGAGGAGACCAGAAGACCCGAGCCCCCGCTCAGCTGACCAACCGAGCCTGGCTGGTTTGCTGCCACACCATTTATCACCGGCCCACGGCCCGGAGTGAGATGTGAGGTCATTCAGACTTTGGGCCATCCACACTGAATTTCCAAGCTTCCTCTCAAGCCGAAGACTGAAATCTCAAGTCTAAACTCGTCGGATTAAGAATTTTTTTATTTTTATATTTTTTTTATGATTTTGCAGAAATAAATAGTCAAACCAAAAATTTACAAAAATAGACCTATGCCGCCGGACCAAACGGCGGTAGCAGCTTATTTCCAGTTGAAATGGCGATAAGGGGTTTTACCGCCGGGTGAAATGGTGGTAAGGCTCTTACCGTCCCCCATCCGGCGGGCCACCCACAAGTTGGAATGGCATTGGTTTCGAGGAAGTTTTGCCGTTTCATCTGGCGGTAAGGGCGCCCCGCCAGTTCAAACGGCGGAAGCCATCCCTTACATTATATATACGGCGCGCGGCAGCTCCCACCCACGCGCCAGAGCAGATGAAGCAAGCCAGCTAGCAAGGGAGGGAGGGAGACCGAAGGCAGGAAGGGAGAGGAGAAGGGAGGGAGGGAGGGAGGGAGGGAGGAGGAGGAGGAGGAGGAGGAGGAGGAGGAGGAGGGAGGGAGGGAGGGAGGGGAAGGAAGGAAGGAAAGAAGGGGGAGGGAGGGGAGATTGAAATTTTCGGTTGTTGCTTCATTTCAGATATTTCTTTAAATCTCGTAGTTTAGTTAATATAGATATTTAGTAGTACATAAATCTAGAAGTTAGTTTAGTGGATGTGAGACTTAGAAAAATCTAGCGGATTTTAGACGTGGGAAAATGTAGCATAGTTAGTACAGTGGATTTAGCTTAGGTATTTAGTTCACAGTAAATTTAGTTTGTTGATTTATGTAGATTAAATTTAGATGAATGTTATTTGCATTGCTAGGGTTATATTTTGTTTAGGTATTGACAATGTAGTTGTTATAGTGGTAGTTGGAATTATTAGATTTAGTGAGAACCTTTGTGCTTGTCACGTATATTATCCCGGGTAGATGCCTATGATAAATTTAGTTCGTAAGGTTGGTTTACTCTTAAATAGTTGTTAGTGTGGATGATAGAATTAAATGATTCCAC
Organism: Setaria italica; assembly: GCF_000263155.2. Lineage (NCBI taxonomy): Eukaryota > Viridiplantae > Streptophyta > Magnoliopsida > Poales > Poaceae > Setaria > Setaria italica. Next base: position 27,061,996 of record NC_028456.1, on the reverse strand, counting down.
CATTTATTAAAATGAAGACGTCGTTCGAGTTAATTTAAGTTATTGAGAGTAATTTGGACTGCTCGTTTCGTGTATGTTGGCAGGCACATCGGATAGTTTATATTTCCAAGTCTTCTATAGTCCGGGAGAGGTTAGATATGGTCCAGAAGGGATAAATTTGAGTGGATTTCCTTATTTCTACAAGTATTTACCAAGAGCAAGAGAGAGGACTTGGGGGGCATATGCAGGTGGCTTTGTAAGGATTTCGGTGTTGATAGAGATCAAGTGGATGTGTCTGTGAGGGCTGTAGTGAAGAGACGGTCCGACATAAACTTTTGGGAGCTGCTCCCGCTTGAAGGAATCCCAAGCTACCGAGCTTATGTAAAGGGTTGCACGAGGCGCGGTTTACCGCTCATATGGTATGTTCAACGGTTCACAAATGCTGGATCTAGCAGTCAAATGGAAGAAGAAGTGGGAGGTGCTGAAGTTGAAGTGGAGGAAAATGTGGAGAGTACTGATGGGGCAAATGAAGAACTTGACAATGATGGGTAGAAGGGGGAGATGCAGAGGATGATGTTGCAGCCTGTGAGCCAAATGCAGGAGGACCGTGCACATGACGACGATGCATTCGTAGCGTACCTTTGGTGGTTCTTGCTGAGGATTAGGACGCGGGTCACGTACGTTCTGAGTCAGCCACCGACGCAGACCGCGCCTATCATGCAGACGTACCTACGCTCGAGGGACTTCAACTTCGACGTTGTGGTAAGCTTCTTCATCATCTTTGTTACTCAACTTGCATCATGTGGTGTGGCTAACTTCAACCCTATCCTCTTCCCAAAGTACAACGTTATTGCAGAGGTAGCCACTGAGCTGACGTACAACATCGAGCACTTCCAGCACCTAACTAATCATCAGCACGAGATGCTGTACAAGAGGACCTTAGGCGCCTGCAGTAGGTTCCTAAGGGCCGTCAGCTACTGTGGCAGTCGCGGGGACGTCGGGCTTCCACCACGGGATGCCTACCCCCGTTCGTCCTTCCACCTCCTACTCACCAAGCTGGTACGTCCTCTCAGCCACCCGTTTGTTCGTTGTACCCCGGCCCCTCTACTACACCACGGGCACATGCACATTCACCAGTGGCCGGGCGTCCTGGACCACACCGACACCACCGCTATTTTGGCATGCCCCGCGTGGCCTGTCCACTGACAAGTACGTGAACGTTATTTTGTCGTACACCATTGATGAAATGTTATCCAATTAAACTTACTAACTAATTATTTCTTAACTCAGCCTCGCATATGTACGGAGCTTACAGTGGAGCGAGCCCTCTTCTACTGCACCAAGCACAGAGCTACACCACTACAGTGCGTGATGAATACATGTATTCTATTCCATTTTAAATACGCAACGAAACTAACAATACCATTTCCTTGGTTGCTTAACGGGGTTTGCAGACCGCGGAGGGGCTTCGGAGGAGGGACAAAGGTCCAGTGTCCATGCTTAGGTGGACGAAATGTTGAGACCCGAGCCTGACGTGATCGGTGCTTCGCAGTTGCGTGACGCCCCGGCGCGACCCAGGACTTTGCGACACCACCTGCGGTTGCGCAGCGGGCAGCGAGGCGTGGTCGTGGTCACGGTGAGCCTCGTTTCAAGCGAGGACGCATTTAGTGCGTAAGACCTCTTTTTTTTACGTCGATGTAGGCTTTCATGTGTACGATTGTATAGCGTACGATGTGTGGTCATCCGCAGACTACTTTATCTAGGTCGGGAGTTAAATCATTTTTAATTATTTCGTTCAATCACTCTATCTCTCTCAAATTACGAATTTACATATTTTACTTCCAAAAATGTCATAAAAAATAAAGGAACAATATTTAAAACAGAGGTATAGCCTCAAATTATGAAGTTACATATTGCAATGGAACTACATAATTCACTTTCATAAATGTCATAAAAAATGAAGGAAAAAAAATTAAAACGGAGTTATAGCCGGTTGAACTGGCTGCAGGCACTTACCAGCCGGCACCCTTGCGCCGTTTCAACCGGTGAAAGGTAGGCCTACCGCTATTTGGTCCGGCAGCATAGGTCCATTTTTGCAAATTTTTAGTTCGACTACTTATTTCTGCAAAATCATAAAAAAATATAAAAATAAAAAAAATATCGGATTAACCCAGAAAAGAAAAGAAAAAGCCCGGCAGGGAATGAGTTGGCTGCGCACACCAGCTGTTTCTCCATCACCGGCACCACCGAATAAAAATCGCCCCCGCCGCACTGTGTGCATATATAGGATAGCGTGATTCCCAGGCATTGCCTGAATCTTCTTTTCCATCTCGAGACAACCAAACAACGCATAAAGCTCAAAACCCGGCCCAAAAGCAAAACAGCTAGCGAAGGGGATTCATTTCAGCAGTTGAGTTGAGCATCACGTCAAGTCAAGCTTTGCCGCCAGTTGCCCTCGTATCATATCCTCGTCATCCCTTTGCTCACAAAAGGAGCACTCGGAAAACCACCCCTCAAACCGTCTCGTCTCGTCTTGTCTCCCACCAGCCACCACCACCTTCGACGGCGGCTCGACGTCGTCGTCGGTCGTCGCCGTCCTGCCCAAACGAACACAGAAAGAAGCAGCAAGGAGGCGATGGGCAACTGCTTCACCAAGACGTACGAGCACGAGATACCCATCACCGTGGACACGCCGCGGCGGCCGTCGCAGCCGCAGTACCGGCCTCCCCACGAGCGCAAGACCCGGGACGTGCCGCTGTCCTCGGGCTCGCGCTGGCCGTCCCGGACGCAGACGCAGGCGCGGCGGCCGCCCTTCCCGTCGTCGGGGTCGAGGATGGGCGGCGCCAGCCGGCGGGCGCCCTCCGGCGAGGTGGGCCCGGTGCTGCAGCGCCCCATGGTGGACGTGCGGACGCTGTTCCACCTGGAGCGGAAGCTGGGGAGCGGGCAGTTCGGGACGACGTATCTGTGCACGGAGCGCGCCACGGGGCTCAAGTACGCGTGCAAGTCCGTGTCCAAGCGCAAGCTGGTGCGCCGCGCCGACGTGGAGGACATGCGCCGGGAGATCACCATCCTGCAGCACCTCAGCGGGCAGCCCAACGTGGCGGAGTTCAAGGGCGCCTTCGAGGACGCCGACAGCGTGCACCTCGTCATGGAGCTCTGCACCGGCGGGGAGCTCTTCGACCGCATCACGGCCAAGGGGAGCTACTCCGAGCGCCAGGCCGCCGCCGTCTGTCGTGACGTCCTCACCGTCGTGCACGTCTGCCACTTCATGGGGGTCATGCACCGAGACCTCAAGCCCGAGAACTTTTTGCTCGCCAGCCCCGCCGACGACGCGCCGCTCAAGGCCATCGACTTCGGCCTCTCCGTCTTCATCGAAGAAGGTTAGCTTAATCGCAACCAAAAGTTTCCAGCAAGCTGGGCTCAAAAGTTGCAGCTGAAAAGTAATAGTATCAAACAAGAACAAAACAAGCATACACGATGTTGCTAGAGAACAGGGGACAGTATAGTTCATACGCCGCACTAACCTGATCACTATAGACAAGAACGAAACGAACAATTGACCATACACGCACAAGTAATGCAAGGATATTGCCCCCAACCAATGCAGGTAAAGTCTACAAGGACATTGTGGGAAGTGCATACTACGTGGCGCCGGAGGTACTGCGCCGGAATTATGGCAAAGAAATTGATGTCTGGAGTGCTGGAGTGATCTTATACATTCTTCTATGTGGGACACCGCCTTTCTGGGCAGGTGAGTATTGATACATCTTCATCCTAACGTAGTACACTACCTCAGCATCAGAGGCTAATTTTCAGTGTTTGCATATATCTGAGCAGAAACAGAGAAAGGCATATTTGATGCTATACTGGTCGGCCAGCTTGATTTGAGCTCCGCCCCGTGGCCCTCCATATCTGAAAGTGCAAAGGATCTCATCAGGAAAATGTTGCATAGAGATCCTCAGAGGCGCATTACTGCAGCTCAGGCCCTAGGTAGCACTCTTTAACTGCCTTATCATATATCACTTCAGTTATGGAGGCAAAGTTCATCTGCATTTGTATGGTTTACATTTCATCCCAAACAAATGAATGACTCTATGTGCAGAACATCCATGGCTCAAAGATGCACCTGACAGACCTATTGATAGCGCAGTCCTGTCAAGAATGAAGCAATTCAAGGCTATGAACAAGCTAAAGCAACTAGCACTCAAGGTAATCTCCCTAACAAGAATAACTACTTTTTCGCCTGTGTCAAATTGAGCTTGACAGATCGTCTCCTTCTACTGTAAGGTAATCGCGGAGAACCTATCACCAGAGGAGATAAAGGGATTGAAGCAGATGTTCAATAACATGGATACAGACAAGAGTGGCACAATCACAGTCGAAGAACTGAAGGAAGGACTGACAAAACTAGGATCAAAGATTAGTGAAGCAGAGGTTCAGAAGCTTATGGAAGCAGTAAGATTGCTTATTTCGTTTGACTTTCAGACTATCACCAAGTTAAGTTTAAGTGTATGAAATGCTTCAATAATAATACTTTGGTCGGTGCAGGTTGACGTGGACAAGAGTGGCAGCATTGATTACACAGAGTTCCTTACTGCCATGATGAATAAACATAAACTGGAAAAGGAGGAGGACTTGATCCGTGCATTTCAATACTTTGACAAAGATGACAGCGGGTAAAATTAATTCTGTTGAATCAAGAAAGTCATTTATTTTCCATGCATCACCTTGATGAAGAGCTATACAATTGAATAATGCTAGAATTTTGTAAAAGCATATTACACGCCACTCATTTTGTTCATAATATAACAAATTAACAATGCTCAATACATGCTAGCGTCGCAGTGTCATTTTGCTTGGTTAAACTCATTTGCGAAAACAAAAAGGTTCAATATAATTAACCCGAGACAACGTACATAACAACTGCAGGTACATAACAAGAGACGAACTAGAACAAGCTATGGCAGAGTATGGAATGGGCGATGAAGCAAGCATTAAACAAGTACTAGATGAAGTTGATAAAGACAAGGTGAGAATATTCTTCCCACTAACCAATCCCAGTTGCATATATCTAATCATCACCCCACTGAATACACAGGATGGGAATATCGACTATGAAGAGTTTGTGGAAATGATGAGGAAGGGAAGTTATACCTGAGGCATCTCTGATCTCATGATGGAAGAGGTTGTATATATATGTTTCAACAAGTACTGCAAGTACAAACAACAATGCAAGTTTAACTCAGAACAAGTTGTTTTCTGCAATTATGGTCTGATAGTAGTATGTACATTTGTTGATAACCAAATATGCTGCAAGAGAGAAATTGTGCAGACTTAAATATTGGCATCATACATACATACATACTCAAAAGGATATATATAACCTATCTGAAACCTGGAGCTAATCCTGGTGCAAGTCACTTTCACTAACAAAGTATATTTCCTTTGTTTTAAATTAAACATGTTCAAGATTGAGGCTAGGAAAAGGGAAAATATGCTTAAACAAAATTATGTAATTCATGGAAAACCATAATTTGTGCAATATATGAACAGGGAAATGCTATTGCATAGCCAGCAAAGAATGACAAATACAGGGGTAGGATAACAAAATTTCTGTTAGGTGTTGTTCACCCAAAGTAGCTGAAAGCCATCAGAAAAGGTAGCCAATTTTCTTAATAGTGCATACATAAGCTTATATGTCCATAACATTGAATCCATGTAAGTTGCACTGCTGGGGAGATATTTGGTGATTTTTTTTCAATGTGAAGTGCAAACTAACCTGTGGTATTCCATATATGTATAAAAAGAAGTTATAAAGCAAATAAAATGAGAACTAGCTGACCTTTTACATATGGACCCTATGAAAAATGGGCATCGGTCCACAGCCATATGGAAAAAAAATCCGAACCACATTATTGGAGAAAGAACTCTGAAAATGGAATTTGTGACTTCAGCTCATTGGCTCTTCTGCTGAGATTACGCAATGTCTCTATATAAGGCTCATCTCCTTCAACTGCAATTATTTTGGCAAAGTCCCCAGTGCCAAAATAGTCCACCACCCTATTAGCGGCCTCAAGTCCAGTTACATATGCCTTTTCCTACGATAAAAAAGTATCAACCCATAAATACAACCTTTCACTGTTTCTCCGAAACATTTCGTGACATATTATGCCTCACTTTTGAAAAGGATCCATGTCGATTGACAATCCAATCACCAGCAATAAACAAATTCGGAAAAGAAGTTGATCCTCTTGGTGTGTACTTGTAGGAACCTGCAAGAAATGCATTTTTTTTTGGTGTACCAAATTAAATATTCCTCAGAGTATAGTCTGAAACAACATTCTAAACCAGCACTTGAGATGCACTTATACCACAAAAGTAGGATTTTTATTATTATTATGATTCTTGGTCATTGTCACAGAATGAATTTACAACTGACATCAATTTGCTTGGACACTATGAACTGAAATGATTTAGAGCATAGCATTACAAATTGTATACAATGCTTAATGGTAGCTTGTTAATTACTACATACAGAAAGTTATCAAGAACAGTGGCCTTTTAAGCATTTACATTAGAAATTTAAAATGGGATCATGATCTCACTTCACCTGGAAGAAAGTTGATTACAGATTTAGGAGATCTCCTGACTGATTTTTGGATCACACTAGCACCCTCAAAATCTTGTATGCATTTGATAAGATGCAGTGAAGCTTCAGAGACAATATCATCATCATCTAGAGGTATCAGCTGGCTAGCATTATACTGCAAAAAGAAATTAAGTGTATATGATACATCCTAGCAGAAATGCTGCATATTTTTTAATTGAATAGAGGTGGCCTTGAACGTACAAATTCAGCCTCCACCACTGTTATTGATTCTTCGTAATAATCATCATATATTGAGGTAAGGTCAAAGAACGTCCAACCAGATGAATCATCAAACCCAGAACATACGTTGGCAACCTTTGGAATTGTGATCTGCAAAATTTCATAAAATTATATTGGGGGCACAACGTGTGAACAGTTAGCAAACGAAGTGCATACTCTGCTTACCTTTTTGTCAAACCATAATTTTACAGAGATCACATCTACTGCAGACAGGTGAAGAAGATTGGCGAATTCTCGATGAGACCATAGGGATGGACTTCACTTGTCAGAAAAGCACATAAATTAATTGCAGATTTCAAGTTGTAAAACTTATGGCTCCTCTAAGTAGATTATATTTTCTTACCAGCTTCCAAGAGTACTACTGAATGTAGTAAGCTAAGGCAAAACTGACCCAGGACTCATGCAGTGACCACATACAGTATTACCTGTTTTTGACAATGGACTGTAGAGAAGAGAGTCCCGTGGCTGAAACAAATGCATCTGCCTTATATACATCGTCACCACAGACAATAGCAGAGATGCATCCACTATCCGTATCTATAGTCATACTTGATGGAACTTTGTTTGCTACAAATTTTAAGCCTTCCATCTCCAACAATTGCAGCCAAGGAGATAAAATTTTTTCTTCTACTTCGCCACGGCACAACAAGAAGTCAGAGTTTTCCTGTAAAATAGGGAATTCATTAAAAAAAACTAGACCTACAAAGAGACAACAAGATGATAAAAGCTTCATTTATCAAAGTATTATCTTAAGGAAAATGATCATTGATGATGTCGAAGAGCATAGGCATAGAACCTGATGAGACAACATATAGTAGTACAGCATCCCCAGCGTTGCAGCTGCACTACATTGCTCACCAGGAGCAAACAGGGCTGCCTGAATAGCTGGCTCAAATACTTCCTTGTAGAGCCTTTGAGAGCAACCGTACATCTTAAAAAGCTCTCTTGCAGTCACTGCAGATGAAGACACCAGCAATAATTTGAGAAAGATAAATAAGTCACAAAGACACCATCATACACGTGCTCAACTCTGAGCTAGTTGGCAGATTCAAAATGTTGAGACAATAGACAATGAGACTTTCTTACTTGCATCATATTTCCTCCAAGCAGTGTCAGTGTTGTCAAAGTCAATTACTGGACCAAAGCAATGCATAAGTGGTTAGGAAGTAAGCTGATGTATAACACAAGCTGAACAGTTGGATACCCGTACCTGCAGCTATGACAGGAATTGAAGTCAACCTATCAATCAAAGGAAGGTTAGGGAACTGCAACAAAGAAAATTCAGGATATTATGACTAATTTAGAATCTGATAAAAAGATAACCAGATTAAGGGGGTGTTTGGGAGGAGGGGGCTAAATTTTAGCCCCCGTCCCATCGAATGTTTGGACACTAATTAGGAGTATTAAATCTAGACTAATTACAAAATTATTGCACAATCCCTAGGCTAAATCGCGAGACGAATCTATTAACCCTAATTAGGTCTAGATTTGACAATGTGCTTCATACAGTAACCATTCACTAATGATGGATTAATTAGGCTTAATAGATTCGTCTCGCGATTTAGCCTAGGGATTCTGCAATTAGTTTTGTAATTAGCTTATGTTTAGTCCTCCTAATGAGTATCCGAACATCCGATGTGACAGGGCTAAAGTTTAGCCCACTCCTCCCAAACACCCCCTAAGATACAAAGAAAACGTACCTCTGGATATGCAAAGACTCCAAAGGGAGCTGGTAACCGTGGCTGGTTATGAAATATAGGGAATTCGACCTACATGGTGATCAGAAGGATTAAGTTAACATTCAGGATGGAGGGACGTTAACATATAGTAGATAATTTAATCCAGACTACAGTGCGGTCAGTATAAACTAATATTGCTATAGTCCGAAACAAATTCCTGAGTTTTCCTACTGATATCCAGTATAAGTAATAAATCCACCAAAGAAATAATTCCAAAAGGCGTAGAGAAATTGACGGATTCATTCCTCGTCGGATTTATTATGAGAAATTCATTAGCTATGATCCAATGCAGTAATTCACTAAACAAGTGAGAAAACGAAAATAAAGCAAAGAAATTACTGAAAGGCCCTCTGGAGAATAGTAGGCTGCTCTATTCCAGCCCGTGAAAGGCGAGATCCCCAGCTCATCGACTAAAGCGAAGATATTGCGGTACGGGTACCAGAATCCTGTGCGCAACGCCACGATGAAGGAATTACTGAAACAAAACTGGCACCAGATTGAAATGTATAATACGATACTGTACACTGAAGACTGAAATACCTCTAAGGCCAACCTCCTCGGTTGGGCCACTCTCCGCGGCGAGAAGCGTGACATCGTACCCCTGATCATCAAAACGATTTGCAGATTGGCAGTAACGATCAAAACTGCTCCTCCAAACTTATGTGTACACGAATCCACGAGCTACTACGATCCACAGGAGAGCTCTAGCGCGAGGCGAACCTGTTTGACGAGGTGGTGCGCGGCGGCAAGGCCGGCCCAGCCGGCGCCCGCGACGGCGACCTTCTTCCGCTGGGACTCGCCGCCTGGTGAGGCCTCTGCCCTGACGGAGCTCCCTCGGCGGCGACGGAGCCGGCGGGGGATGGCGAGCAGTGGCAGACGGCCTCCAGCGACGAGGGCCGAGCACCCGCACATTCCGTCCGCAGGAAGCTTCCCGAGTCGAGGAGAGCGCGGCGACGAGTGGCTGATTGTCCCTGCGAGGTGTTCGTCTGTACGCCCCACACACGAGCGGAGTGTCGAAGTCGAACGTTCACGTCTTCACTTTCACCCCCACCTTGTATGAAACTTTACACTTTTGTCCCCTGAGATCTCGAATTTGAACACTTTGGGTCCGTAAGGGCCTGTTTGGTTATGGATGGTTATTTATAAGTTGCTTATTTGCTTATTTGTAGTTACTTATTTATAAGTCTAGGTGTTTGGTTTGGGTTGCTTATCTGATTGCATATGACATATTTGCCCCTGCCATCCTATTTCCCACTACCCCCACCCATTACCAGCTCCTAGCACAGAGGCGGCGGCGGCGGGACGCGAGCGGCGGCGGGCGCGAGCGGCGGGAGGGAGCGGCGCGGCGGGCGTGAGCGGCGGCGGGCGGGAGCGGCGGTGGCAGGCGTGAGCGGCAGCGGGCGGCGGGCGGGAGCGGCGGCGGCGTGCGCCGCCAGAGTAGTTCCGGGAAAGAGGAGAGAGAAAGGGGAGAGAGGAGAGAGAATGAGGGTAGGAGGAGTAAAGTGCCCCATAAGCAACCATAAGTAACTCAAAACTTGCTTATTTGCTTATGCATAAGCAACTTATAAGCAACTCTATAAGCAAGAGTGTTTGGGTTATAAGCAACTTATTTGCTTATTTTTAAGTTGCTTATGGATAAGCAAAGGAAACCAAACAGGCTCTAAGGCCCCGTTTGGATACACAATGCTAAACTTTAGCACAGTGTTAAACTTTAGCACTCCATTTGAGGGTGCTAAAGTTTAGCACTTGGGGTTGTTTGGCTACAGTGCTAAAGTTTAGCACATTGGGTGAGAAATGACTACATTGCCCTCATTTATGACTGGCTTGGGAAAAAGTGGAGAGGAGAGAGAGGGGGGCAGCAGGGGAAAAAATGAGCTTGGGACCACTTTTAGCACCCATTAGCACCTTTTAGCACCCCTTGAGTGTGCTAAAGAAAATGGGGGTGCTAAACTTTAGCACACCCCTTTTAGCACCTTTGTTCGGGAGCCCAAGTGCTAAAAGGTGTTAAAAAGTGGGGTGCTAAAGTTTAGCACCCCTCTCCAAATGGCGCCTAAGCCAAAGGAACGATCGGCTAAAACCAATCAGAAGGTTTGCTTGGAAGGGAAAGAGTGCCTACAAATTTCTTAGTTTATTAACTATTAAGCTGACATCTAAGACCACCTAAGATTTACATGTTTTAACAATATATCTGACACGTATAGGTTTTTGCCACAAGTCTTGTCAATTTTGATACGTGGCATCTAAGATCCAGTTAGTAGGATATGCATTTTAGGTTAAGCTGATTATTGTGAAAAAATTATTTTCATGATATCTGAGACAAATTTTACAGTACTAGGCGCTTGGAAGCTTTTCTTTGCCGCGGCTTGCCTTACCAAGCTAGGCAAAACAAAACACGCTTGTTTTCGTTGCCGCATCACGTCGAAGCCTGCGCTAGGAAGTTTCGTCTTGCTGCAGCAAGCGAGTCGAATCGACTCTCCACGGTGGACGAGGCGAGGCAAGGCTCCCTCGATATCCGGGATATTTAACTATTTACCATCTTTACGGAGACGCTTCTTCGATTGCCATCCTTACGAATTTACCTATAGATTTGCCATCCCTGCATCATTGAAGCAACATTTTTACTATTTTTGCAGACGTGGTCTGCCAACTCACTATGCCAGCGTGGATGAGGGACACGAAATAACTAAAATGCCACCGCCTTATCCCTTCAGCCCCACGGCTTGCCCAATCCTCAGCCACAAGTCTCTCGTTGCCTCATTTCATTCCCCTTCTCCCTTCACTGATTATGCCACCGCTGGCCGCCTCCCTCTGTGCAGCGCCGCGCAAGCACCGGCCACCGCCGCTGAACACACGTTGGTCACGTCGCGTGCTCCCTTCTACCCTCCGCGCCGCCCATGCTGGCTGCACTTTGCCTCTACCGCCCAGTGTCCCTGAGATCCGCACCGCAGGTGGCCGTCCGACCCAGATCTCCGTGTGCGCCTCCGTCCTACCGGCGACACCTCGTACATCCCGTAGCTCCCGCCGCCAGAGACACTCACCTGGCTCGGGTCCATTCTCATCTTTGGCGTCGTGTGGACATTGCTAGGCGAGCGAGCCCCCAGCAAGGAAAGCTGGCACCAGCACAGGGTGTTTGGCAGCACTCAACTTCAGAAAAAATAGCTCCACTCCACCAACTTCATAAAATTTCCTGCCAAACATGTCCAGCTCCACCAACTCCAGCTCCAGAAAAAATGTGGAGTTAGGGCCAGATCCACATTTTTTCTGGAGCACCTCAAAGGATGCTCCAAAAACACCAATTTCAAATCTCCACATAAAGTTATCGGTATTTAACCACCATTTCCACCGGTTACACAACGTACCGGTTCGTTTCTATTTCCCGAGCCCCCACCTGACCTTCCTCTTCGTCGCGTTGTAGAGGCCGCTGTTAGATTGATCTCTTTCCCGATTGGCCCAAAGGCCAATCAGCACCTTGATCTGCGCCCTGATCGAGGGCGCTCACCCTATCAATGGGTGGTGGACCCCTGTCGCGCTGCGCTATATAAACAGGGTGGGGGACCCGGCTCGAGGTTCGCCGCAGCCAGCCGCCCCCACCGACACACCTACCGATCTAGGTTGCGCAGTAGCGGCAGGAAGCACCACCGCCACCTCACCGGCGACCGGACTCGGCACTGCGCGTCGCTGCCTTGCGCAGACTACACCGACAGAACCCGCGATGGCCAGCAGCTCTGCTGCTCCCACCTCTAGGGGTGAAGGTACCCCACTTCTCTCCCTCTCACACTCGGCACTCACCAAGAACACCTTGTCCCCTATGACTCTCTCGATCCCGACTAGATGTGCTCTAGAGATCCTAGGCTAGGTCCTAACAATGGTATCAGACACCTCCTAGAAGTCCTTCTAGATCGGGAAAAGAAGTGAATCGAGAAAAAGAAGAAGATAGAAAAGAAACAGAAACCCTAACCCTAACCCTAGATCTAAAGACAAGAGAGACGCAGGAGACTTACCTGTCGTCGACTTCACCGCCGCACGTCCACCGACGGCGAGCGGCAAAGGCCGGCCGAGCCTCGGGCTCGCCGGGGAACACGTCCACCCGAACCACCGGCGCATCCGCTCGGGGCTCGGGGGAGGGCGCAACAGCACCACCAAAGCACCGCTCGACGGCGGCGCGCCCAACCCTCGGGGTGGACGCACTCGCCGGCGAGGGGACCCGCGGTGGCACCGGCCCTTTTCTCCATCTGGATCTCGAACTTTCGGATTTTTGGAGGGAGGAAGGGGGAAGGCTAGAAAAGAGGGGGAGGAGGGGGCTGCCGCGACCGTGCGCCAGCGGGGCCATCCCTCCACCGCCGCCGCCGGCCATCGCCGGGCGCGGGAGAGACGGCCCCGCCGCCGCCGCCGCGGCGAGAGCGAGCGGGGAGAAAGACCGAATGGGGCTAGGGTTTTCCAGGGGCCGGCCGTCGGCCGGTTTTGATCCGCCGCGAATGCCGCCGGACCGTCCGATCAAATCGGACGGATCAGGTTGAACGGGCCACTTTTGGCCCAGGTTGCGGCCTGCAGGCGCGCGCCGCGCGAGAGGCCGGCGCCGAGCCGCTTTAGCGGGCCGCCTTCGTGGGTCGCGTTGACACGCCGCCGGCGTCGGGGGAGTGGGCCGCGCGCGGGAACGGGCTGTGGGCCGTTTTCGCGGGTGGGCCGTTTTTCGGGTTTTGCACAGTAACTTCTGATATTTTGTTTTTTCTATTTCCAGAAGCATTTAATTGATGTTTTTTTGCATAGTTTTAGTCTCTAATCTAATTTGAACCAACGGGATAATTTGTATTAGAGATTAATGATGTTTTGTACAGTGTTTTGCTTCTGAAAATAGATTTATTTCACAGTTTCCGCTGCAAAAGTCATATTCATTGCTCCATTTAAATTTAATTTGAACCAACGAGACAATTAAATTTTGTGAGAGCATGATAAAGTTAATTAGATCATGGTGCTGTTATTTTCTGACCAACGTTGTTAATAACTGTATCATGATTTAAAAAGTTCTTTTGATGCTTTTATTTCTATTTCTGCCCAACGGTGATATAGTTTTAAATTGCATCAACAGTTGTATGTTTTATTTTTTGACCAACGTTGGAAATGAATCATGCAATTGTCGTTATGATCTCACTTATGGATTGTAAATTTCAGGATCATTCAACTTAATAGCGTGTCTCAAAGAGATACCCATTCTGAAAGGCAACAACTATACAGAATGGAGGAAGAAAATTGAGTTCTCCTACGTTTGTGGAGAAGTTGACTGGGTGCTGACCACACCGCAGCCACAAGCTCCACAGAAGCCAGTGAGGGCTGATGGTGATGATGATGCTGCATGGCAGCAAAAGGAAAGGGACTATGCTCCACTGGAGTTGGCATACACCCTTGAAAACAAACAGTGGACCACTGCCAACAAGAAATGTATGGCTTTGGTAAAGAATACGATTGAGCCTGCGATTTTGGGCTCGATCGCAGAGTGTGACTCCGTTTCAGAGTACCTCGACAAGATAAGGAATCAGTTCACTGGTTCCTTAAAGATATATGCTACCCAGCTGTTCAAGTAGCTGGCCACAGAGAGGTACAATGGCGGAGGGACTGGCATAAGAGATCACATCATGAGGATGTATAACTTGGCAGCACAGCTGAAGCCTATGGATCTTGAGCTCAAACCTGGGCATATTATGCATTTGGTTTTTGCTTCTCTGCCTAAAGAGTTTGACACTTTTGTTGTCAATTATAACATGCAGCCAGAACAGTGGGACATGGAGAAAATGATAGCCATGTGCGTGCAAGAAGAGGACAGACTTAGATCCTCACATGGTGGCTCATTGCACTATGTGAAGGATAACAGGAAAAAGATTGCTAACCCCTCTTTCAAGGCACGTGGAAAAGCTCCTATGCAGCAGAATCACCAAAAGCCTCTCCCAGTAGACAAAGATCAATGTCTACATTGCAAGAAAAAGGGGCACTTCAAGAAAGACTGCCCCGACTGGTTAAAGTCAATAATGGCAAAAAGAGGTGAGAATATTATTTCTTTTGTAAATGAATCCTTGTATACACAGTATTCGAAATCTACTTGGTGGATTGACTCAGGTGCAACTGTTCATGTTGCAAATTCTTTACAGGGATTCCATTCGACGAGGACTACGCAAAGAAGCGAAAGATGCGTTGAAGTCGCAAATGGAGTCCAAGCAGAAGTTGAAGCTGTTGGCGATGTCTCTTTAGAGCTAGTTGATGGTTTCATGCTTGTACTTAAAGATGTGCTTTATGTTCCCTCATTACACAGAAACTTAATAAGTATTTCACGTTTGGACCATGATGGTTATGAATGTCATTTTGGTAATGGAAAGTGTGCCATTTGGTTCGATAATACATGTGTTGGTGTTGCCATCCTTCACAATGAGTTGTATTTATTATCATTGCGTGAAAAAGTTAATTCTCTGTGTGATGTGAATATGAATGTATCCTCGTCAGAGAAAGAAACAAAGAAAAGAAAGAGAACTCATGAAATATCGTCAAAATTATGGCACTGTCGTTTAGGCCATATTTCGAGGGGGAGAATAGAAAGACTAGTTAAGAATGAAATTCTTCCTCAATTAGAGTTCTCAGACTTAGAACAATGCGTTGATTGCATTAAAGGAAAATTTGTAAAGCAAATTAAAAAAGGCGCTAAACGTAGCACAGGAATTTTAGAGATAATCCACACTGATATTTGTGGACCTTTTCCTGTGAAAAGTGTGGATGGATATGATTTGTTCATAACATTCACAGATGATTACTCCCGTTACGGTTATATTTATCCAATCAAAGAAAGATTAGAAGCGTTGGATAAATTTAAGATATTTAAAGCTGAAGTTGAAAATCAGCATAACAAAAGAATCAAAATAGTAAGATCCGACCGTGGGGGGGAGTACTATGGTCGGCATACCCCATTCGGCCAAGTTCCTGGACCTTTTGCAAGGTTTTTGCAGGAAAATGGCATAGTAACCCAGTATTCGATGCCGGGCGAGCCTCAGCAAAATGGAGTAGCTGAAAGGCGTAACCGTACATTGATGGATATGGTGCGCAGCATGATGAGCTATTCCACCTTACCATTGGGACTGTGGATGGAGGCGCTGAAGACCGCCATTCACATTCTAAATAGAGTACCAAGTAAGTCGGTGCCCAAAACACCGTACGAACTATGGACAGGAAGAGTACCCTCACTGAACCACCTGCGTGTGTGGGGGAGCCCAGCTGAGGCCAAAGTGTTTAACCCAAACATCGGGAAACTAGATCACAAAACAGTAAGTTGCCACTTCATTGGCTATCCGGAAAAATCAAAGGGTTTTCGTTTCTACTGTCCAGACAGATTCACAAAGTTTGTAGAAACGAGACAGGCGATTTTCTTAGAGGATGAGATGGTGAGGGGGAGCATGGTAGCTCGAGAAATTGATCTTGAGGAGAAGCGGGTGTGTGCACCTAATCCGATGATTCAGAACCATACTTCTCACTACCTATTATTCCCGCACCAATAGTCCATGAGATCGTGGTGCAAGCACCCGCTACAGTCCCTGATATCGTGGTGCAGGCACCTGCTGTGATTCCACCCGTGGAAACGATGAGTGAAGTTTTGGAACCTGTCCTTCAGGAGCCAACTGAACCCATCATTACACACGAGGAAGAGTTGCAGCAGCCACCTCTGAACAATGTGCCACAAGCAGAGGCACAGAATGTGCCCGAAAGTGAGGGGCCTAGAAGGTCTCAAAGGGTCAGAAAATCAGCTATCCCTGATTGTTATAAAGTTTATAATACAGAAGAAGTTCATATAGAAGGTGATCCCACTTCATATGAAGAAGCCATGAAAAGTGTTCACTCATCGAAGTGGCTAGAGGCCATGGAAGATGAGATAAAATCGATGAGTTCCAACAATGTTTGGGAACTTGAGGAGAATCCTAAAGGAGCCAAAACAGTAGGCTGTAAATGGGTCTACAAGACTAAACGTGACTCCAAAGGGAACATAGAAAGGTATAAGGCGAGACTTGTGGCAAAAGGTTTTACACAAAGAGAAGGAATAGATTATAATGAGACCTTTTCTCCTGTCTCATGTAAAGACTCCTTCAGAATCATAATGGCACTAGTTGCACATTTTGATTTAGAGTTACATCAGATGGATGTAAAGACGGCATTTCTAAATGGGGATTTGGAAGAAAATGTCTACATGAAACAACCAAAGGGTTTTGTCATGGAAGACAAAGAGAATATGGGATGTCGTCTAAAGAAATCCATTTACGGATTAAAGCAAGCCTCTAGACAGTGGTATCTAAAGTTTAATGATATAATAAAGAAATTTGGGTTTCAAGAGAATATAGAGGACAATTGTGTCTATGCAAAGTTCAAAAATGGGAAATACATTTTCCTAATTCTGTATGTGGATGATATTTTGCTTGCAAGCAGTGATATCAGTCTACTGCAAGAGACAAAGAAGTTCTTGTCCTCAAACTTCGATATGAAGGATCTTGGTGAAGCAACATATGTTTTGGGCATAGAAATTCACCGAGATAGATTGAATGGGGTTCTAGGGTTATCGCAAAAGGCATATTTAGAAAAGGTTCTAAAGAAGTACAATATGCATGCGAGTAAGGCCACACCTGCTCCTATAGTCAAGGGCGACAGTTTTGGGAATTTTCAATGTCCCAGGAACCAGTACGAGATCGATCAAATGAAAGCGGTTCCATATGCTTCAGCTGTCGGAAGCTTACAGTATGCCCAAGTGTGCACTCGCCCTGACTTAGCTTTTGTCACCGGGGTTCTCGGTAGATATCAAAGTAATCCAGGTATAGAACACTGGAAAATGGTAAAGAAGGCGTTGCGCTACGCGCAAGGCACAAAAGAACTCATGCTTACATATAAGAGATCTGATTCCCTAGAGATAAAAGGGTATTCAGATGCAGACTTTGCGGGAGACAAAGATGATAGAAAATCCACGTCTGGATACGTATTCACTCTCGCAGGAGGAGCTATCTCATGGAGAAGCTCGAATCAGAAAGTAACTGCGTCATCAACGATGCATGCAGAATTCATAGCATGTCATGAGGCCACGGGGCAGGCAATGTGGCTAAAGAAATTTATACCCGGATTGAGAGTGGTTGACTGTATTCACAGACCACTAAAGATGTACTGCGACAATGAACCAGCAGTATTCTATGCTCACAACAACAAATCAAGCAATGCTTCCAAAGCCATTGAGATAAAGTTTTATGTTGTGAAAGACAGAATCCAGGATCACACTATAAGTCTCGAGCATATAAGAACAAAAGATATGCTTGCGGATCCGCTCACGAAAGGCTTACCTCCCAATGTGTTCAGAGAACACTTAGCCGGCATGGGTTTAAGGGAAAGCCTATGATTCCTGGATTAGATAAGGCCCAAAAGAAACAGAATTGTTTCAAAATAGAGAGGTGTGTTGTAGCTGTTGATGCTATCGGCAATTAAGCTGTGACCATGAAACATGCTCTACATATTAATCTACGATGAAACGAATAAAAGTGAAAAGTGTAAAGCTAAAAGTAAATGATGAGATCAAGGGGGAGAATGTTAGATTGATCTCTTTCCCGATTGGCCCAAAGGCCAATCAGGACCTTGATCTGCGCCCTGATCGGGGGCGCTCACCCTATCAATGGGTGGTGGGCCCCTGTCGCGCTGCGCTATATAAACAGGGTGGGGGACCCGGCTCGGCTCACGAGGTTCGCCGCAGCCAGCCGCCCCCACCGACACACCTACCGATCTAGGTTGCGCAGTAGCGGCGGGAAGCACCACCGCCACCTCACCGGCGACCGGACTGGGCACTGCGCGTCGCTGCCTTGCGCAGACTACACCGACAGAACCCGCGATGGCCAGCAGCTCTGCTGCTCCCACCTCTAGGGGTGAAGGTACCCCACTTCTCTCCCTCTCACACTCGGCACTCACCAAGAACACCTTGTCCCCTATGACTCTCTTGATCCCGACTAGATGTGCTCTAGAGATCCTAGGCTAGGTCCTAACAGCCGCCAGCTGCAGGGAGGGCATCACCGTCAGCCATGAAAGGCATAGGAGGACTTCCGCTGAGTTGCTGACGCCCGCGAGGACCCGCGACCGCACCGCCGCAGCCTCACGCGGTGGCGCCAGGTGGCTCTACCCCTGTCCCCCGCGCGTCGTGCCACCCCTGACCCCCGCGGTGGCGTTGGGGCTGCAGGCTGCTAGGCCGTGGGGGCTCCTTGCTGCGCATCGGGGCCTGCAGGGCCGCACCCTCTTCGCGCGCCATCGCTCCATGGCCGCTTCGTGCTGCTGGTGGCCACCGTGGGGATGTTGGTCCTCGTCGTGGCGGGCCTCCCGCGGCGCTGCGCCACCACCGTCAGCGAGGCAAAGCCAGGATAGGTCTCTGACCGCAATTGCTCCCGCAACAATCAATCGTCCTCTTTCGTACAGGAACTTCTGTTAGATTGATCTCTTTCCCGATTGGCCCAAAGGCCAATCAGGACCTTGATCTGCGCCCTGATCGGGGGCGCTCAACCTATCAATGGGTGGTGGGCCCCTGTCGCGCTGCGCTATATAAACAGGGTGGGGGACCCGGCTCGGCTCACGAGGTTCGCCGCAGCCAGCCGCCCCCACCGACACACCTACCGATCTAGTTTGCGCAGTAGCGGCGGGAAGCACCACCGCCACCTCACCGGCGACCGGACTCGGCACTACGCGTCGCTGCCTTGCGCAGACTACACCGACAGAACCCGCGATGGGCAGCAGCTCTGCTGCTCCCACCTCTAGGGGTGAAGGTACCCCACTTCTCTCCCTCTCACACTCGGCACTCACCAAGAACACCTTGTCCCCTATGACTCTCTCGATCCCGACTAGATGTGCTCTAGAGATCCTAGGCTAGGTCCTAACAATGGTATCAGACACCTCCTAGAAGTCCTTCTAGATCGGGAAAAGACGTGAATCGAGAAAAAGAAGAAGATAGAAAAGAAACAGAAACCCTAACCCTAACCCTAGATCTAAAGACAAGAGAGACGCAGGAGACTTACCTGTCGTCGACTTCACTGCCGCACGTCCACCGACGGCGAGCGGCAAAGGCCGGCCGAGCCTCGGGCTCGCCGGGGAACACGTCCACCCGAACCACCGGCGCATCCGCTCGGGGCTCGGGGGAGGGCGCAACAGCACCACCAAAGGACCGCTCGACGGCGGCGCGCCCAACCCTCGGGGTGGACGCACTCGCCGGCGAGGGGACCCGCGGTGGCGCCGGCCCTTTTCTCCATCTGGATCTCGAACTTTCGGATTTTTGGAGGGAGGAAGGGGGAAGGCTAGAAAAGAGGGGGAGGAGGGGGCTGCCGCGGCCGTGCGCCGACGGGGCCATCCCTCCACCGCCGCCGCCGGCCATCGCCGGGCGCGGGAGAGACGGCCCCGCCGCCGCCGCCGCGGCGAGAGCGAGCGGGGAGAAAGACCGAATGGGGCTAGGGTTTTCCAGGGGCCGGCCGTCGGCCGGTTTTTGATCCGCCGCGAATGCCGCCGGACCGTCCGATTTGATCGGACGGATCAGGTTGAACGGGCCACTTTTGGCCCAGGCGGGACACGGCGGCAGGCCGCTTTCGCGGCCCAGGCCCAGGTTGCGGCCTGCAGGCGCGCGCCGCGCGAGAGGCCGGCGCCGAGCCGCTTTAGCGGGCCGCCTTCGTGGGCCGCGTTGACAGGCTGCCGGCGTCGGGCGAGTGGGCCGCGCGCGGGAACGGGCTGTGGGCCGTTTTCGCGGGTGGGCCGTTTTTCGGGTTTTGCACAGTAACTTCTGATATTTTTTTTTTCTATTTCCAGAAGCATTTAATTGATGTTGTTTTTTGCATAGTTTTAGTCTCTAATCTAATTTGAACCAACGGGATAATTTGTATTAGAGATTAATGATGTTTTGTACAGTGTTTTGCTTCTGAAAATAGATTTATTTCACAGTTTCCGCTGCAAAAGTCATATTCATTGCTCCATTTAAATTTAATTTGAACCAACGAGACAATTAAATTTTGTGAGAGCATGATAAAGTTAATTAGATCATGGTGCTGTTATTTTCTGACCAACGTTGTTAATAACTGTATCATGATTTAAAAAGTTCTCTTGATGCTTTTATTTCTATTTCTGCCCAACGGTGATATAGTTTTAAATTGCATCAACAGTTGTATGTTTTATTTTTTGACCAACGTTGGAAATGAATCATGCAATTGTCGTTATGATCTCACTTATGGATTGTAAATTTCAGGATCATTCAACTTAATGGCGTGTCTCAAAGAGATACCCATTCTGAAAGGCAACAACTATACAGAATGGAGGAAGAAAATTGAGTTCTCCTTTGTTTGTGGAGAAGTTGACTGGGTGCTGACCACACCGCAGCCACAAGCTCCACAGAAGCCAGTGAGGGCTGATGGTGATGATGATGCTGCATGGCAGCAAAAGGAAAGGGACTATGCTCCACTGGAGTTGGCATACACCCTTGAAAACAAACAGTGGACCACTGCCAACAAGAAATGTATGGCTTTGGTAAAGAATACGATTGAGCCTGCGATTTTGGGCTCGATCGCAGAGTGTGACTCCGTTTCAGAGTACCTCGACAAGATAAGGAATCAGTTCACTGGTTCCTCAAAGATATATGCTACCCAGCTGTTCAAGCAGCTGGCCACAGAGAGGTACAATGGCGGAGGGACTGGCATAAGAGATCACATCATGAGGATGTATAACTTGGCAGCACAGCTGAAGCCTATGGATCTTGAGCTCAAGCCTGGGCACATTATGCATTTGGTTTTTGCTTCTCTGCCTAAAGAGTTTGACACTTTTGTTGTCAATTATAACATGCAGCCAGAACAGTGGGACATGGAGAAAATGATAGCCATGTGCGTGCAAGAAGAGGACAGACTTAGATCCTCACATGGTGGCTCATTGCACTATGTGAAGGATAACAGGAAAAAGATTGCTAACCCCTCTTTCAAGGCACGTGGAAAAGCTCCTATGCAGCAGAATCACCAAAAGCCTCTCCCAGTAGACAAAGATCAATGTCTACATTGCAAGAAAAAGGGGCACTTCAAGAAAGACTGCCCCGACTGGTTAAAGTCAATAATGGCAAAAAGAGGTGAGAATACTATTTCTTTTGTAAATGAATCCTTGTATACACAGTATTCGAAATCTACTTGGTGGATTGACTCAGGTGCAACTGTTCATGTTGCAAATTCTTTACAGGGATTCCATTCGACGAGGACTACGCAAAGAAGCGAAAGATGCGTTGAAGTCGCAAATGGAGTCCAAGCAGAAGTTGAAGCTGTTGGCGATGTCTCCTTAGAGCTAGTTGATGGTTTCATGCTTGTACTTAAAGATGTGCTTTATGTTCCCTCATTACACAGAAACTTAATAAGTATTTCACGTTTGGACCATGATGGTTATGAATGTCATTTTGGAAATGGAAAGTGTGCCATTTGGTTCGATAATACATGTGTTGGTGTAGCCATCCTTCACAATGAGTTGTATTTATTATCATTGCGTGAAAAAGTAAATTCTGTGTGTGATGTGAATATGAATGTATCCTCGTCAGAGAAAGAAACAAAGAAAAGAAAGAGAACTCATGAAATATCGTCGAAATTATGGCACTGTCGTTTAGGCCATATTTCGAGGGGGAGAATAGAAAGACTAGTTAAGAATGAAATTCTTCCTCAATTAGAGTTCTCAGACTTAGAACAATGCGTTGATTGCATTAAAGGAAAATTTGTAAAGCAAATTAAAAAAGGCGCTAAACGTAGCACAGGAGTTTTAGAGATAATCCACACTGATATTTGTGGACCTTTTCCTGTGAAAAGCGTAGATGGCTATGACTTGTTCATAACATTCACAGATGATTACTCCCGTTATGGTTATATTTATCCAATCAAAGAAAGATCAGAAGCGTTGGATAAATTTAAGATATTTAAAGCTGAAGTTGAAAATCAGCATAACAAAAGAATCAAAATAGTAAGATTTGACCGTGGGGGGGAGTACTATGGTCGGCATACCCCATTCGGCCAAGTTCCTGGACCTTTTGCAAGGTTTTTGCAGGAAAATGGCATAGTAGCCCAGTATTCGATGCCGGGCGAGCCTCAGCAAAATGGAGTAGCTGAAAGGCGTAACCGTACACTGATGGATATGGTGCGCAGCATGATGAGCTATTCCACCTTACCATTGGGACTGTGGATGGAGGTGTTGAAGACCGCCATTCACATTCTAAATAGAGTGCCAAGTAAGTCGGTGCCCAAAACACCGTACGAACTATGGACAGGAAGAGTACCCTCACTAAACCACCTGCGTGTGTGGGGGAGCCCAGCTGAGGCCAAAGTGTTTAACCCAAACATCGGGAAACTAGATCCCAAAACAGTAAGTTGCCACTTCATTGGCTATCCGGAAAAATCAAAGGGTTTTCGTTTCTACTGTCCAGACAGATTCACAAAGTTTGTAGAAACGAGACAGGCGATTTTCTTAGAGGATGAGATGGTGAGGGGGAGCATGGTAGCTCGAGAGATTGATCTTGAGGAGAAGCGGGTGTGTGCACCTAATCCGATGATTCAGGAACCATACTTCTCACTACCTATTATTCCCGCACCAATAGTCCATGAGATCGTGGTGCAAGCACCCGCTACAGTCCCTGATATCGTGGTGCAGGCACCTGCTGTGATTCCACCCGTGGAAACGATGAGTGAAGTTTTGGAACCTGTCCTTCAGGAGCCAACTGAACCCATCATTACACACGAGGAAGAGTTGCAGCAGCCACCTCTGAACAATGTGCCACAAGCAGAGGCACAGAATGTGCCCGAAAGTGAGGGGCCTAGAAGGTCTCAAAGGGTCAGAAAATCAGCTATCCCTGATTGTTATAAAGTTTATAATACAGAAGAAGTTCATATAGAAGGTGATCCCACTTCATATGAAGAAGCCATGAAAAGTGTTCACTCATCGAAGTGGCTAGAGGCCATGGAAGATGAGATAAAATCGATGAGTTCCAACAATGTTTGGGAACTTGAGGAGAATCCTAAAGGAGCCAAAACAGTAGGCTGTAAATGGGTCTACAAGACTAAACGTGACTCCAAAGGGAACATAGAAAGGTATAAGGCGAGACTTGTGGCAAAAGGTTTTACACAAAGAGAAGGAATAGATTATAATGAGACCTTTTCTCCTGTCTCATGTAAAGACTCCTTCAGAATCATAATGGCACTAGTTGCACATTTTGATTTAGAGTTACATCAGATGGATGTAAAGACGGCATTTCTAAATGGGGATTTGGAAGAAAATGTCTACATGAAACAACCAAAGGGTTTTGTCATGGAAGACAAAGAGAATATGGGATGTCGTCTAAAGAAATCCATTTACGGATTAAAGCAAGCCTCTAGACAGTGGTATCTAAAGTTTAATGATATAATAAAGAAATTTGGGTTTCAAGAGAATATAGAGGACAATTGTGTCTATGCAAAGTTCAAAAATGGGAAATATATTTTCCTAATCCTGTATGTGGATGATATTTTGCTTGCAAGCAGTGATATCAGTCTACTGCAAGAGACAAAGAAGTTCTTGTCCTCAAACTTCGATATGAAGGATCTTGGTGAAGCAACATATGTTTTGGGCATAGAAATTCACCGAGATAGATTGAATGGGGTTCTAGGGTTATCGCAAAAGGCATATTTAGAAAAGGTTCTAAAGAAGTACAATATGCATGCGAGTAAGGCCACACCTGCTCCTATAGTCAAGGGCGACAGTTTTGGGAATTTTCAATGTCCCAGGAACCAGTACGAGATCGATCAAATGAAAGCGGTTCCATATGCTTCAGCTGTCGGAAGCTTACAGTATGCCCAAGTGTGCACTCGCCCTGACTTAGCTTTTGTCACCGGGGTTCTCGGTAGATATCAAAGTAATCCAGGTATAGAACACTGGAAAATGGTAAAGAAGGCGTTGCGCTACGCGCAAGGCACAAAAGAACTCATGCTTACATATAAGAGATCTGATTCCCTAGAGATAAAAGGGTATTCAGATGCAGATTTTGCGGGAGACAAAGATGATAGAAAATCCACGTCTGGATACGTATTCACTCTCGCAGGAGGAGCTATCTCATGGAGAAGCTCGAATCAGAAAGTAACTGCGTCATCAACGATGCATGCAGAATTCATAGCATGTCATGAGGCCACGGGGCAGGCAATGTGGCTAAAGAAATTTATACCCGGATTGAGAGTGGTTGACTGTATTCACAGACCACTAAAGATGTACTGCGACAATGAACCAGCAGTATTCTATGCTCACAACAACAAATCAAGCAATGCTTCCAAAGCCATTGAGATAAAGTTTTATGTTGTGAAAGACAGAATCCAGGATCACACTATAAGTCTCGAGCATATAAGAACAAAAGATATGCTTGCGGATCCGCTCACGAAAGGCTTACCTCCCAATGTGTTCAGAGAACACTTAGCCGGCATGGGTTTAAGGGAAAGCCTATGATTCCTGGATTAGATAAGGCCCAAAAGAAACAGAATTGTTTCAAAATAGAGAGGTGTGTTGTAGCTGTTGATGCTATCGGCAATTAAGCTGTGACCATGAAACATGCTCTACATATTAATCTACGATGAAACGAATAAAAGTGAAAAGTGTAAAGCTAAAAGTAAATGATGAGATCAAGGGGGAGAATGTTAGATTGATCTCTTTCCCGATTGGCCCAAAGGCCAATCAGGACCTTGATCTGCGCCCTGATCGGGGGCGCTCACCCTATCAATGGGTGGTGGGCCCCTGTCGCGCTGCGCTATATAAACAGGGTGGGGGACCCGGCTCGGCTCACGAGGTTCGCCGCAGCCAGCCGCCCCCACCGACACACCTACCGATCTAGTTTGCGCAGTAGCGGCGGGAAGCACCACCGCCACCTCACCGGCGACCGGACTGGGCACTGCGCGTCGCTGCCTTGCGCAGACTACACCGACAGAACCCGCGATGGCCAGCAGCTCTGCTGCTCCCACCTCTAGGGGTGAAGGTACCCCACTTCTCTCCCTCTCACACTCGGCACTCACCAAGAACACCTTGTCCCCTATGACTCTCTCGATCCCGACTAGATGTGCTCTAGAGATCCTAGGCTAGGTCCTAACAACTTCAATTACTTTTGAGAGTTTTTTTTATCTTCGATTTGTTCAATCTCAAATGAAATGGAGTGCTCGATTTGGAAGAAGAGCAAGCTGCTTGCTTGCTTGCATGACCGGTGGAGATGAAGGGAGCAAGAGAGAGAAGGGATCCAGTGTTGCCACAAACGCCGGGCTCCAACCATCGTCCTGAAGTTGGACTTCCAGAAGGCATTCGATTCAGTGGCTTGGGCCTCCTTGGATGCAATTCTGGAGTCTTGGGGCTTCAGGGAGGGGTGGCGTGCCATGGTCAGCTCACTCCTCGCCACTGGAAAGACGGCGATCATGTTGAATAAGGTCCCCGAGTCGTGGAACCAGTGTCGCAGAGGCCTACGGCGAGGGGACCCACTGAGTCCCTACCTCTTCCTTATTGTCGCTGACCTGCTACACAAGATGATTGCCACCGACAACAGTGGGCTCCTGCATCCCCTCGTCCCTGACATGCGCCCTGCACTGTGATCCGGTATGCGGACAACACCCTGGTCGTGCTGCCGGCGCTCCCGAACCAAATCTGGCGCTTGAAGGGGATCCTCGACGCCTTCGCCGCTGCCACTAGCCTCCACATCAACTTCCACAAGAGTGAAGAGCAAGATGCCTGGAAACTAGCAGCTATCCTAGGGTGCCCGGTAGCGAATTTATCTCAATCCTACTTGGGCCTCCCACTCTCCGTCAACAAGATCCCCGTCTATGTGCTCGACTCGCTCGCCATCAAGGCGGAGAGGTCGATCCCCGGGTGGCGCACCTCCTTGCTGACGTCGACGGGCGGCTCACCCTCACCAATGCCGTCTTGATGACACAACCTCTCTCCGCTGCCATTGTCCACTGTAGAGAAACTAGACAGGGTCAGGAAGGGGCTTTTCTGGAAGGGTGCCACCAAATGCTTCGAAGGCGATTGCAAGGTCGCCCGGCACTTGGCTTGCAGGGACACCGATGATGGGGGGATTGGCCTCAAGGATCTTGCAACCGTGAACAAGAGCTTGCTCCTCAAGAACATCCACAAGCTCTTCATCGGCGAGAGCAACCCATGGACGGATTGGATCCAGCTCTGGTACGATGACGGCTGGGCGACGAAGGACACACCCTGCTAGCGGTCCTTCAAGAAGCTCATCCCCGAGTACCGCGCGCTAACGACCATGTCACTGGGCGACGACCTCACCACCTCATTCTAGCATGGCGCGTGGGTGGAGGCGGGGCGGCTGTGCGAACTCCTCCCCACTCTATACTTTCACTGCCTCGACGTCGAGAACACTGTGGCAGAGGTGCTCCTCGCGTCCCCCGGCGTCGCCGGCGCTCCTGGCGTGGAAATCGTGGGTGAAGACCCGCAAGGCCTCGAACCTCGACCTCGAGGAGGCGGACTCCCTGACGTCCGCAGCCACGCCGCTCCTCGTCGCATCGAAGGCGGTGGGGAGGAGCGAGGAGGACGAGGTGCCGGTGCCCGGCGAGCGGCCGCGGCTCGGGGAGGAGCACACAATCGCGCAGGCGCTGACGTCGCTGGACTTCTGCTTCTAGCTGATGTTCGCGTCGTTCCTGATGGGCGTGGGCGACATGGTCATTTTTCGTGGCCCATCCATGCTGGGCATGAGTAGGTGGCTCGCTCCCTCAGTAGAAGTGATAATTTTATTGCTTCGTTTGTTCGGAGATGGTAAATACGTAGGAGCAACTGTAAAAATATCAGTTAAAAGAAGTGTCGTCTACGTAGATGACAAATAGTTGACGCGGCACGGTGGTGAATAGAGAAAGGTTCCGAGTATAAGTTGATGCATTATTTAACAAATTATTGACCAGCACATCGACACTTTTATCATGGGTAAGGATAAGATTTTTTGTTCAGTTGGCCGCTGGATGTACACTTCAAGCACCCCGGTTCTAAGCTTCCAGCGCTCGAGACTCCGCAGGCGATCGACGGACGACGGCGATGGCAAGAGAGAAGACAGAAAAATGGCAGAGCCACCGAAACGCCTTCCAAGCCAATTCCATGACAGAAAAACCAGTCAACTCTGAAACCACACGGCACGCGGCACGCCCCTTTCTGACGAAAATGGCAGCACTTCTCCCTGTGCTGCTCGCCCACCTACTCCTCTGCGCCCATGGCGCCACTGCCTCCGCGGCCGCGACTCCGCCGCCTCTACCGATCCTGCCGGTCCCGTCCTACGCGCAGCTCCGGTGGCAGCTCTCGGAGATGGCGCTCTTCCTCCACTTCGGGCCCAACACCTTCACGGACTCCGAGTGGGGCACCGGCCGCGCCGACCCGTCCGTGTTCGCTCCCTCGGCGCTCGACGCGGGCCAGTGGGCGCGCGTCGCGGCGCGGGCCGGGTTCCGCCGCGTCGTGCTCACGGCCAAGCACCACGACGGCTTCTGCCTCTGGCCGTCGGCGCTGACCAACTACTCGGTGGCCGCCTCGCCGTGGCGGGGAGGGGCCGGGGACGTCGTCGCCGAGCTCGCCGCCGCCGCGCGCGCGGAGGGGGTTGGGCTGGGGCTGTACCTCTCACCGTGGGACCGCCACGAGCCGGTGTATGGGGACACCGTCCCGTACAATGAGCATTACATGGGCCAGATGACGGAACTGCTGACCAGGTGTGATAATTCTTGCGTTTGAACTGAAGAATGAATGAATGATTGCTGTTGTGGTTGTCGCTGGGGCTTTTGCAGGTGAATTTTCCGATGCAGCTGGTGTAAATCGTGATCTTGATGTGGTTGTGCGACTCGGTGTCTGGAAACTAAGAAAAAACAACCACCTACTTGTTCGATTGCAGAATATGCAATAGAAGCAGCTGATTAGTTTGCCTCCTTGATGGCATATTCGATTTGCGATCATCAACGATTAGTTATGGTGCCGTATGATACGAAAAGACTTAGGTTTTGTAGCATTTCTTGTGGATATAGTCTGCTGCACTTTATCACCATGATAGTAATATTCAATCTTTCTTGTTTAGCACTTTACTGCATGCATTACTTCGAATTCTGGGATATATAGAGTTAATTTTGAGTACATTGCAGATTCCACAGTATTTGGGTAGCATTCATATACTTTCTACTCGGCATTGCGCACACACAGTTATTCATTTCCTGCATTTAGCATAATGTAAATACCACTCCTTTAAATATGCAGGTATGGAGAGGTAGAGGAAGTTTGGCTTGATGGTGCAAAGGGCGATGCCAAGAAGATGGATTATATGTTTGATGCCTGGTTTTCACTTATACATCAGCTACAACAAAGGGTAGTTATCTTCTCAGATGCTGGACCGGACACTAGATGGGTGGGAGACGAGGTAGGGGTTGCAGGTTATACTTGTTGGTCTACCTTCAATAAAAGCTCAGTGACAATTGGGCACACCATTGCTGAGTAAGTAATGCAATGACTAGTTAGATTTATGTTTCAAAAAAAGACTAGTTAGATTTGCCTGTCTGTCGTTGTTTCTCAGCTTAGCATCACATGAGCCATACCTCTGTCAAGATTCTAGTGTGGACGAAATTTCAATACAATCTATCTCATTTGTGAATTTCGGCTTTGTTAGTAGTATATTTCTAGATTATTATTAAAAGGGATAAATAGGGCCTATATGATGTTCTTATTAAATAGGAGACAATCTCTGTGTTTGGAAGACATAGCCTTTTAGTTTGATGCATCGATCGTTTCAGTTATGACTGCATACTTACTTGGAGTGAGATAGCTATTCAATTGTTCCTTTGAACCCACTTCAAAGTTAAACTACCATAGTACATTCTCGATGGGGCCAGACCTCTAACCTTTACTTCAAAGCATGGTGCTATAATTCTATCTTCTCCGATCACAAATGATGACTTATTTGAGCAAGTACTCTTGCAAAAGTAGATAATCGCAATGCTATGTGTAAATAAATATTGTACTTTTCTTCTATTTGAACTTTAAGGATGATGCTTTATAAAGTCAGACCATTGTTATTTGGTTAGTGTCAGCATTATTTTTAGATGGCTGTGTATCACAAAGTGTCCACTGCAATATCTGCACCAAATTAAATTTCCAGCATGGTCCTATAGCAAAAAGGTTTCAAAATCGGAACAGCAGACTCGTTGGTTTGGTTTATGAATGTTGCACTGTGTCAGGGAATGAAGAGAGACAAATGAGCTATAAGAGTATGGACTTAATTAGTTATTTTTCTCGAATGCGACATATTTAGTCATTTTTCTCGAATGTAACATATTTAGTCATAGAATTTTGGTACTCATTGAACTTAGTTAAAACCCTCCTTAGTATAGTTCTGTATGATAACATTGGGCGTGGCAAATTTTCAACATGATATAACCTGTAGTTGATGTGCATGTAGAATTGGTGCCATTGACAATAAGGTAACTCCATAAACTTTCACTGTTCTGCATTGAGTGAGTTTGATGAAAGAGAAAATTGTTTGTTATTGTTTCTTCAGAACAATCTGATAAAATAAACGGTTCAGAGCCACAAAGATCATTTGTTATTGATATCATCCTGCTTTTACGTATTCAGTATGACTAAAAATGCTAACTGTATTGCCAGATACTCACGCTGTGGGGATCCTTATGGGCAAGACTGGGTTCCTGCAGAATGTGATGTTTCCATCAGGCCAGGTTGGTTCTGGCATGCCTCGGAGAAACCAAAAAACGCGACAACTCTGCTTGACATATACTACAAATCAGTTGGTAGAAACTGTCTCCTCATTTTGAATGTCCCTCCCAATTCATCTGGCCTCATTTCCGATGAAGACATGCAAGTCCTTCAGGAATTCACTGAGATCCGGCATACAATTTTCTCTCATAACTTTGCTGCCAATGCCACTGTCACAGCAAACAGTGTCCGTGGTGGGCAGGATAATCTGCAATTTGCACCCTCCAATGTGCTTGAAGACAGCATATACTCCTACTGGGCTCCGCAGGAAGGGCAAACCTGCTGGGAAATGCTCTTCGACCTTGGGCAATCTGCTTCCTTCAATGTGCTCCAGCTCCAGGAGCCTATACAGCTGGGACAGCGTGTTATTGAGTTTCATGTGGATATCCTCATAGATGAACTGTGGCAAACAATTGTTGAAGCCACGACAATTGGGTACAAGCGGCTGCTGAAATTTCCAGTCACTGAATCTCGATACCTGAAGCTATCTATCAACAGTGCACGCGCAGATCCCCTGATCTCATTCTTCGGTGTCTTCATGGATTCTTTTTCAGGCAAATATAACTTGGAGAATCACAACAAGCGCACAAATAGCAGTGAAGTTATAATGTTGAGGACGGGCAGTGCAGCTGGCAACAGGAGTACTGCCGCCATGTAGTTGCCTCGTGTACTGCTGCCGTGTAAAAGTACAACTTCTGGTATGGCCTGGTCCATTCACCATGCTAGAATCTCTTGCATGTTGATTTGTTCTTTGTAATTCTATGTCCATTGGGGTGAAGAAGGCCGTTCAATGGTGAGCAATGTGTATATATCTCTAGTTTGGCTTGCCAAAGCAACTTGAAATAAAGAGCTCCACTTTCTGCAGTCATACATGGTGTTCTTCCCCAAACTGGTTGCTCTAAACTAATTGAAAGATGTGATCAGAAACTTCTTCTGCATCAGTTGCTGTTGAATGATGCTAGGAGGAAGCCAGAGACTCGGAAGAAGTGAATATGCACCTCTCTCTTTTGTAAAATTGTAAGCACATATGTGAACCTCCCTGGAAGATAGTGATTCCTGAAGACTGAACTTGATTACTTGAGTACTTGACAGACACCTTCGAAGGCGTAACTGACCCTTTACGTAATCTTGGCCTGAAGGCGGAAAAGGAAGGCTTAGCGCCTGTTCCACCTGCACTACGCTGCTCTCGCGTCTAAACCCATCGAGCAGGTGCCCCCCTGCCGCCGCCGTCGCCCCTCGCCGCACGCTGCCGGCGACCATGTCCGACCAGGCGCCACCTTACGCGCCTCTCCCCCTCGTCTCCTCCCTTCCCCCAGATCCTACCGCCACCCCGTCACGGAACCCTACCCTTGTCCTCCCTAATCCTGCCTTCCCCAACAAGCGCAAGCGCACCGGATTCCGCCGCAAGGTCCCCTCCGGGTCCCCGGCCGCCCCCGCCCTCTCTCCCGCGGCGCCCTCCCAGCCGCCACCCCCTGCTTCCGCCGCCGACGACATCATAGTGATCAATCGGGAGCCTACCGCGGAGGCCCTCACCGCGCTCACGGCGGGCTTCCCGGCGGACTCCCTCACCGACGAGGAGATTGAGGCTGGCGTGGTTTCCGATGTTGGCGGCATCGAGCAGGTCAACTACATCCTCATCCGCAACCACCTCCTCTGCCGGTGGCGCGAGACCTACGACTCCTGGCTCGCCAAGGAGCCCTTTGCGACGCTCATCCCTCCCCACTGTGAGCACCTCCTCAACGCCGCCTACTCCTTCCTCGTCTCCCACAGCTACGTTAACTTCGGTGTCGCGCCGGCCATCAAGGAGCGCATCCCCAAGGAGCCCACGAGGCCTACCACCGTCGTTGTCATCGGTGCGGGCCTTGCTGGGCTCGCCGCGGCACGGCAGCTGGTGGCGTTCGGATTTAAGGTTATCGTCTTGGAGGGCCGCAAGCGGTGCGGTGGCCGTGTGTACACGAAGAAGATGGAAGGCGGTGGGCGCTCAGCTGCTGGTGATCTTGGCGGCAGCGTGCTTACTGGAACGTTTGGTAACCCGCTGGGAATTGTGGCTAAGCAGCTCGGCTTGCCCATGCACAAGATTAGAGACAAGTGCCCACTATACCGGCCGGATGGATCACCAGTTGATCCAGAGGTGGATAAGAAAGTAGAGATTACATTTAACAAGCTTCTTGATAAGTCGAGCAACCTGCGGACATCTATGGGGGAGGTGGCAGTGGATGTTTCGCTTGGTGCTGCGCTCGAGACATTACGGGAGGCAGATGGAGGCATCTCCACACAGGAGGAGAAGAACTTGTTCAATTGGCATCTAGCAAATCTTGAGTATGCCAATGCGGGATTGTTGTCGAGGTTGAGCCTTGCGTTCTGGGACCAGGATGATCCATATGACATGGGCGGGGATCACTGCTTCTTGCCTGGTGGCAATGGGAGACTTGTGCAAGCCCTGGCAGAGAATGTGCCGATTGTTTATGAGAGGACGGTGCACACTATACGATATGGAGGGGATGGGGTGCAGGTGGTTGTCAATGGAGGGCAAGTCTATGAAGGGGACATGGCACTGTGCACAGTTTCACTTGGGGTTCTGAAGAATGGAGGCATCAAGTTTTTACCTGAGTTGCCACAGAGGAAGCTTGATAGTATTAAGAGGCTTGGATTTGGGTTGTTGAACAAAGTAGCCATGCTGTTTCCACATGTTTTCTGGAGCACTGACCTAGATACATTCGGGCATCTGGTTGAAGATCCAAGGCGTCGCGGGGAGTTCTTTCTGTTCTATAGCTATGCGACGGTGGCTGGTGGCCCATTGCTGATGGCCTTGGTTGCTGGTGAAGCTGCTCACAATTTTGAAACCACGCCGCCAACTGATGCTGTCAGCTCAGTTCTTCAAATACTAAGAGGTGAGAATATTCTACAATCAAAGTTTGATTTTCTTCCAAAAAAAACTAACAAACTTTGCATCACTATTCAAGTTACTCTGCATCATGTAGTATTTCAGCACCTCTTGCAAAACCAGGAGTTACTTTAATACATAATCTGTAGTCTATTCACTTCCAAAGATATCCTGAAGTATATACAGTTATGTTCATGTCATATAAATGGATTTGACTGCTTAAACCCCTGGGCTTTTATCTAAAAGATGCACCTTTTGTCCACAGGTATCTATGAACCACAAGGGATTGAGGTTCCTGATCCTCTACAGAGTGTTTGCACTAGATGGGGCACTGACTCCTTCAGTCTAGGTTCATATTCTCATGTTGCTGTTGGAGCATCTGGAGATGACTATGACATATTAGCCGAGAGTGTTGGTGATGGGCGTCTTTTCTTTGCTGGTGAGGCTACCACGAGACGTTACCCAGCAACAATGCACGGTGCTTTTATCAGTGGTTTGCGAGAGGCTGCTAACATCACACTCCATGCCAATGCACGAGTAGCAAAGACTAAAGTGGACAAAAGCTCATCAACAAACACGCAGGCTTGTGCTACTATACTAATGGACTTGTTTAGGCAACCAGATTTGGAGTTTGGGAGCTTCTCCGTTATTTTCGGAGGAAAAGCTTCTGATCCGAAATCCCCAGCTATTCTAAAGGTAGAATTTGGTGGCCAGCGAAAGAAAAATGCAATTGAAGGCGCGAAGGCAGAACAGAACCACTCAAACAAATTGTTGTTCCAGCAGCTCCAGTCACATTTTAACCAGCAACAGCAACTTTATATTTACACATTGCTATCACGACAGCAAGCTATGGAGTTAAGAGAGGTTAGAGGAGGTGATGACATGAGGTTGCATTACCTCTGTGAAAAAATGGGGGTGAAATTAGTTGGCAGGAAAGGCCTTGGTCCTGGGGCAGATGCGGTGATTGCATCCATTAAGGCAGAACGTAACAGGAGTCGAGCTAAACCTGGCCCCTCAAAGCTTAAAAAATCCATGAAGCCTAATGTTACTGCATCATGATTACTGACTGCTGATTTTTTGTGGGGCCTGACTGCCTATAGTTGATATCTACCAGGCAATGAATGTGTTCACTTGGATGGAGTATTCGCTCATGCTGATTGCTGAACTTGTCTTCAGGCCAACTTGCATCGAATGTTTGGCAATTGCCTTAGCTTAGTACAATTTGAATGAGATCTCCCAGATTCCAGTGTTTTTCATTTTTTTTTTTCAGAGAGAGGCTGTTGTGATGTCGCATCTGAAATATGTGGATCCTGCAAAGCTAATATGGCTGCGGTTTAACCACTAATTCTTGAAGAAGCCTGTAGTTGGATGTACTTTTGTAATATCAAATTGAAAGAACATTGTAGATGGTGTACATGGCTTTAGGAAACTGGATAAGAAATGTGACTTTTCTTGGAATTATTACCCTTGTGTTTTCTCAATGCTCCATGGGAACAATTAATTGTGGCTGTTTCTTCTTTGTATGGTTCCTGATTCCTGAACGATGCATTCACTTCGCAATATTTGAATACTGCTGAATGTAAGTTCGTTCTGAAATGAAAAGGGGGCTGGTTAATTTAAGCAGTAGCGCCTGGTAAATAAGTGAACTGCTTATTTTACTCTCACACAATCCAGTCTCCATGACCAGCAGTGTTAGCTGCGCATTTCCATCAGATATTAACCATGATTCAACGCATCGAATTGTGTTTGTTGTTTCAGAAGCTCGTTTTCTGATTGTTATCTTCAACTTGGGCACAAGCACCGAGAGCTAGACAAGAGCAGCAGGTATATGCTGAATATACTCTAGTAAATATGGCCATAAAAAAAATAGAACAACGTTACTAGTTACAAAAATTTTAAAAAACAAAATCCAAGTCACATTCAACATAAACGGTTCATGAGAACAGTGGGTGCGGAAGCTAGTGACAAATAACCATCAAGAATGCAACCAAAGCCGATCATGTAATCTCTCCTCTCCTGTGCCAAGCATCTCATCAACCCTTTCTCCATCTCGATAAAAATGGAAGGTTGGGGTGTAGCGTATGCTTTGTGTTGTTTCAGGGCACTCATCAATATCAGCATAGATGAACGTAAGATTCTCGAATTCATTGCTCAACTTGCAGAAGGATGGAAGAATCTGACTGCAAACACGACACCTACATACAAGGCAGGAATCAGATTGGTTAATCATACAGAGCCAAGAGAAGCAAATGGTATTCCCATATACGGTTACCGGTAGATGCTCTAGCTTTGTAAATTTGTATTGATAACGGAGCCAAATAGTGAAACTGTTCTTTATTTGACTTGGTAGATATCATACGGGATCACAGAATTTTAGCACCGAATCAAGCATTTGACAGATTTTAACTTAATCCATGACAGTAATCAACTCTGAAGATGTTACATCCCGAAATGACTGCAACATAAAAAAAAACTAGTGAAGATTAACAGCAAACTAGTGAGATAAGTGGTGTCTCCTAGAATCAAATCACATGGGCATAAGACTATCGTTTATAACACAATCAAATTCGAGCAAAAAACAATGGTAAGAACAAATGCCAAATATTGTGCGTCTCCAATTCCTGAATTAAGTCCTATGAAAAAAACATAGCAAGAGCGGTAACATACCATGAGGCACCATAGTTGACCACAGCCTGCAAAAGAACATGCCAAAGAGATTTAATCAAAATAAACTAGTTAAAAACAAAATTCTATGTGCTAAATGACAGCTCATCTGTGTTCTAACTTCTAAGAACACTGCACACACTGTTTTCCCTTTCGCTCTTATTCCCTTGTCGATTACAAGTGAAACATTTTACAATAAAAAGAACCTGGAGGCCGTTTGGTTCATTCGGTGAATCGGTCGTGAGTGCAGAGGAGCATCTGTACTTACAGGGGACTTGGAGGATTTAAGCGAATCGAGCAACTGCCTCAGCTGTTGGTCGCTGCCGGCGCTGCGAAGGTTGCCATGGGAACTGCCTTGTAGCGGCAGGCCTGTTCCTTCCAGTCCTGTCCTTTTGGTGTCCTCCTTCCCATTCGCTTTCTCTGCCATATTCCAGCTCACCGTTGCTTATTCCTCCTGAGGCCCTGCAACCCAAGGCAAGATGAAGATGGATTTATCTTAAGATTCAGAACAAGGGAAGTAGACAGGAACTGAACCGGACAGCTGGCGGACCCAGGCCCAGGGTATGTCACCGATACTCCAATATGAATTCGGTGTAATCGAATATACAATCGGAAAAGAAAACTACAAAATTTGCCAAACAATTCGGTATACAAGTATAAAATAACTAAAAGTACAGTAATATATTTAGAAGGTCTCATAATACCTCAAATTCACAAATAATTCTGAAAAGGCAATGCAATGTCTTAGTTCTTCATGCCTCAATTTTCTGATAGCAGTAGCAAAAAAATGACATATTAAGCCCTGATTTCAGGCTAAACTAATCAGAGCTACCATGGGACACCAAACGCATGACATAAGAACAAACTGTGGAAGCAGTTGTACGCCCGACAACACTAACTAGCACACGTAAACACTAAACCATCATTTCTTTGACATTGAATAGTGTAAGTCGATCCGAATTGCAAGACCAAACTAGAGCACAACGTACACGAGCAGGCAGGAGCACGAGCAACATCAGATGAACTGATGAAGCTAAATCGGACAACAGGCACCAAATTAAGGGAATCAAACAGAGCACGCAGGAATTTTTAATCCACTAATCTTGAAGGAGTATGACTGTGTGAGTATAGCAGCAGTAGTACCAGCGAGCCGCGCGGGGCGCCGGGT
The DNA here is from genome assembly GCF_000263155.2 of Setaria italica. Classification (NCBI taxonomy): domain Eukaryota; kingdom Viridiplantae; phylum Streptophyta; class Magnoliopsida; order Poales; family Poaceae; genus Setaria; species Setaria italica. The sequence continues at coordinate 27,024,890 of NC_028456.1, read as the reverse complement.
GGCGCGGGCGCACAACGGGGGCGCCGGGGGATGGGATCCCGCTCGGCCGCGAGGTGTCGGCGGTGTGAGCGGTGGCGGCTATTCGTCGGGCGGCCCCTGGAGAAGGGCGGCGTGTGTCGAGCGGGCAGGTGACGTGCGTCGGGCGACTCCGTGTGGCTGACGGCGCGAGAGAAGGAAGACGGACGACGAGTCGGGAGTGTTCTTGGGCCGGCAAGTGTAGCAGGCCGCCACTACTCACGAGCAGCGGCGCGGGAACGACGTCGGTCGGGCCGTCAGGCGGGACCTCCGCGGGCCCATCGGAGTTTTGGCGCTGCTGCTGTGTGCGGTGTGCCGTGTGCAAACCGAGTGTGCGCGTGGTGGTAATCCCATTTATCTCCACGTGACGGGTCACGGCGGCATTTGAAGTTTGAACCACCCGATCCACCGATGCCTTTGGCTCAATTCACCATTTTTGGAAACGAACTTGGCTCAACATCTTTGAGGAAAGAGGACGCAACAAAAAAGAACATGGAGAGCCTGAGAGCCAAGCCGAAGGCTGGGAAGATAAGAAGATGCATAGGAAGATGGATTTAGATTCAAAGAAGAAAAAGGAGGACGAAAGAATCCATTCAGTCAGTTCAAAGAAAAAATGTTAGGAAGAACAATCAAGCAATGGTGAAGGTGAAAGCCACAAAGACATTCACAGCGGTAGCATATAACAGAATCAACCGGTAATGCTATTTTTCCTTTCATGTGTTCTTATCGCCCTGCATTATCAATTTATATGATCTTCTTCTAGCGGAGGGAGAAAAAAGTACACATCCTTTTGCACCATTCAACACTATGTGTTATGCAGGGATTATTGAGATGGTATTAGGCTATTAGCTACGTCAAAGATATATATATATATATATATATATATATATATATATATATATATATAGTGTATGTATGTATGTATATGGTATATACATACATATATGTAAATGTATACACACACATATATATATATATATGTGTGTGTATATATATATATAAGTTAATCACGATCGAGGGCGAGGGAACGAGCGACTTCGAAAAATTTCGGATTTCAAATTTTGAGTTACTATTCACAGCACTATTCAAATTCGGCGAACACTATTCAAATTCGCGGCACTATTTAAATTCAGCTCACTATTCAAATTCGGGAATATGAATAGTGCTCGAGCACTCACCGGGAGTGGATGGAGCACCTATGGGTGGCGGCACTATTCAGCCACTATTCACTCACTATTGCGCACTATTGAGCTACTATTCGAGGTCGCTTTCGGGGGATACGAGCACGCGCGGGTGCGTGATTAGGTATATTCCTTAATTAAGTCTATTCTCAGGATCTTTGCGGGTTGGCGAGACCGAAGATTCAGCCGGTCGTGCTGCTATGCTTGTGACAGTCCTACTCGGTACTCACCGCATGCCTCACTGGCTCGCTTCAGAACCAGGCCAGCCCGGTCTGCACCCTCACCGTCCCTAGTCACGCTCAAACAGGACTCAGGCTCTACCGTCTCCCCAGGCAGTTCCACCCGAAGGGAACACTTCTCTGCGCACACAGGGTTCTCCTCAAACGCCGCTACCAGGGCTAACACGAGAACGACACACGCAGAGGTTTCTCCTCTAGGGTCCCTAGCGTAGAGACATCGCCCCATACGAACGAGCTTAAAGGAAGGCAGGGATGCTGCCAGGACAGCTTAATCCATTTCCACGGGACAAGCTTACATGCGGCTTTCCCTTTCGGGAAACCCCAAGCACTTAGCACAAACCTTGATTACCTTACAAACCGAGGGACGAGCTACAACGGCCTCCCTTTATTCTAGTAGTGGTAGTACAGAGGTGGAGTAATACAGCGGTAGATTCTAAAATATGGTGGCTAATTCTTTCTCTCTCAGAGAGTGGTGGTGGATGTCTTCATGAGTGGAGTGTGGGTGGAGGTCTTCGGTGGTGGAGTGTGTCTTCGTGATTCTTGGTGATGCTCTGGTGCTCTGGTGGTTGTCTGGTTGATGTCGTGCCTCCAATGCTTCACCCGGTACCTCCTTTTATAGTCGCGGCAGAGGCTTCTGGAGTTGCTTCGTGCTTAAGGCTTCTGGTGCCTTCAACTATTCTCCTCTTCTGTTGCCTAGACACTTGGACGGCTCTCCTCCTTCGGACTGATCTTATTTTCCTCACATTTTGTATTGACTACTTTCTTGTCACTTGGTTGTTCTAAGCATGATCTACATGCCTGTTTTATACATAAACTACAAGTAGCCCTTTTTCCTGGATCTTGATAATATATACAAAATACACAATTTATATTAACGTCATCTCTTTTATGATTCCGAATTACTTGATCCATCATTTCTATTTTTAACCCTGCTAGTTCCTCAATCAAGTTCATCTCTTCATCACTCGATTCATCTTCTTCATTATATTCAATCTCATCTGTTTCTATTATTGAATATATAGATTCATCATCCATTATATCATCATCACATACCAGAATATTTTCATTAACACTATCTATAATTAACACCTTTTCTTGCTCTTCTTGCTTATTAGAATATCTCTTCTTATCCTTATTAGGACAAGTTTTACTTAAATGATCTGGAGAATTGCAAATAAAGCATCTACATGTACTATCATAATTTTTTCTAGGATTATATCTTCTTACATTTCTCTTGTGAAGGAAAGGAGCTCTATTATCTGATCTCCTTAGGAAATATCTTTTCTTTGTTTTTACATTTCCCTTTTTATAATTTTTAGGGTATTTCTTATTTCTATATTTCTCTTCTCCATATGTCAATGGTATTTGAACTATTTTATTACAAAAGTTGTAATCTGATTGCTTCATTGACCTTTGAGCTTGTATGCTTGTGCATATTTTTCTTAGTTGCTTAAAAACAAATGTTATAGCCTGAGAAATATTATATTCCCTTCCATTAGATTCCTTTTTATATTCTTCAAATATCATAGATCCTAAAGGATCCGGTAATTTATTAAAATATCTTTCAACTATACTCTTATTATAGCCTTGCTTAGCAGTTGTGGCGTTATACAAATAATGCTGAGAGAACTCTTTTATTCCTTTCCAATTTGTTAAAGTCAATTTCTCTATTTCCTTCAATCTTTCATTTTGTAATGCAGTATATCCTAATTCTGGATCTTTATCTATAACAATGCTTGATATGATATTTGCAAAATTATAAGGGTTGCTACCAGCTCTTTTTAATTCTTCATAATAATGAGGATAAGTTTCTACCCATTGTTCCCATAGAACTTTAACTGATTCTCCTAAGAATGTTTCTAAATATGTAATCATATCTTCTACTCTACTTCCAATATTATGCTGATTTTGTATATATTTTTGGACTATTAGGCTTTTCCATATGCTTATAATATTTGGCCAATCAATAGGATCATGTGCTGCTAAATTTAATATTGCACCATCGCTTCTATAATTCTGAAATTGCACAGTCCTTTCAAATTCTCTCCTTTTTGAACCCATATGCTTATATTGTCCAGGTATATAGGTATATATAGGCTCTTCCTTTTCTGGTGGCCAATTGCCTGATTTTCTAGATGGTCTATCCGTTTCTCCTTCAATTTTTATATCTCTCTCTTGTTCTCGTCTTCTTTTAGATGGACTTGGATCTATATCCATGGCTTCTATAGCAGTATCTTTATTGTATAATTCTTCATTTCTTAAAGAAAGAATATGTGATTCTGACTTACTACTATGTATTTCAATTATATCTTCATCCTCTTCTTCATAACTTTCTAATAAAATTTTATTATTGATCATGGGTTAGTCCGAGATATTTATGGAACATTGGAGGAAATACTTCAATCTGATTTAGGAAAGGCTATTAAGGAAGCATGTAAAAGATTGGCGTGTGTTCAAGGAAAATATAAAATAAAATACTTTTCTAACCCACCAAAATTTACAATACCATTAAGACCAGCAAGTCATGATATATATATATTATAAAAGGTTTGTATAAATTCCCTACGAATGGTCTTCAGAAACATGGTACAATTTTGAAGAAATACGTGCCAAAAATAATCATGATAATTGGAGAATTTTCAATGAAGCAAAAGAAATAGAAGGAAATACTAAATTCAATACTGAGTACCATATGATGTATCAAAACAAAATAACAAAAATATTTCTACGAGAATATTATGGAAGGAATAGTATAATATCAAAAGAAGTAGGAAGGCTACTTAAGCCAAATTATGGAATGGAATGCCAGTTAAGAAAAGAATATCGTGAATTACTGTCATGGTATGAACTGTGGCAACCAGAGGAACCGGATATTGAAGAAGAAGAATAGAAATACAACTCGCATAAAAGAATATTTTGTCACACAAGGGAATAAGTCTCCAGTGTTGTTAACGTGTTAACAACAATTCGGCCGGGGCAGAATAATACTACATGCTAAGAGTTTTGATTGAAGTCTGCAACATCAATCATTCGGGCGTGGAAGACCATACCAAGCAGCATCCGGAATATCACGAGAAGACAGTACGCGATAGAGGACAAGGCAAAAGGAATAAACAGCGACTCTACTGTATCCAGGACAATTATTGAAGAGCGGAGAGCCGTCCAAGTGTCTAGGCAACAGAAGAGGAGAATAGTTGCAGGCACCAGAAGCCTTAAGCATGAAGCAACTCCAGAAGCCTCTGCCGCGACTATAAAAGGAGGTACCGGGTGAAGCATTAGAGGCACGACATCAACCAGACAACCACCAGAGCACCAGAGCATCACCAAGAATCACGAAGACACACTCCACCACCGAAGACCTCCACCCACACTCCACTCATGAAGACATCCACCACCACTCTCTGAGAGAGAAAGAATTAGCCACCATATTTTAGAATCTACCGCTGTATTACTCCACCTCTGTACTACCACTACTAGAATAAAGGGAGGCCGTTGGAGCTCGTCCCTCGGTTTGTAAGGTAATCAAGGTTTGTGCTAAGTGCTTGGGGTTTCCCGAAAGGGAAAGCCGCATGTAAGCTTGTCCCGTGGAAATGGATTAAGCTGTCCTAGCAGCATCCCTGCCTTCCTTTAAGCTCGTTCGTATGGGGCGATGTCTCTACGCTAGGGACCCTAGAGGAGAAACCTCTGCGTGTGTCGTTCTCGTGTTAGCCCTGGTAGCGGCGTTTGAGGAGAACCCTGTGTGCGCAGAGAAGTGTTCCCTTCGGGTGGAACTGCCTGGGGAGACGGTAGAGCCTGAGTCCTGTTTGAGTGTGGCTGGGGACGGTGAGGGTGCAGACCGGGCTGGCTTGGTTCTGAAGCGAGCCAGCGAGGCATGCGGTGAGTACCGAGTAGGACTGTCACAAGCATAGCAGCACGACCGGCTGAATCTTCGGTCTCGCCAACCCGCAAAGATCCTGAGAATAGACTTAATTAAGGAATATACCTAATCACGCACCCGCGTGTGCTTGTATCCCCTGAAAGCGACTCCGAATAGTAGCTCAATAGTGCGCAATAGTGAGTGAATAGTGGCTGAATAGTGCCGCACCCATAGTGCTCCATCCACTCCCGGTGAGTGCTCGGG